>NC_142179.1:24697500-24822500 GCF_026936395.1 Plectropomus leopardus
TCCTAAATAGCAAAGGCCATCTTTCCATTTCCATGTGCGACCTATTCAAAATCAGCAGCACAGAGAGAAAAGGTGTTGGTCTAAACCAGGGCTTCTCAACCTAACTTTAAAGATCTGTATGTAGCTCTAAAGAAAGATAGTTGATTGTTGAGTCTCATTGCCCGGTCGTCAAATGCCATCACTTTGGGTTGTTGCTTGGTCTGAATACCAACCCAAATCTTCGGTATTTGACAGTAAAATCAACTATCTTTCTCTAGAATTACATAAAGACCTATAAGCCTAAATCTGATTATTAAAAATATTCTGAGGTCCACCTTGCCTAATAAATGAGAAAAAAAAAGAAACATGTATACACGTGTTATGCCAATGTCGGCTGTAATGATAATTGAGATGCTTAATGAAATGCAACATGCCTGTCTTATACATGCACATGTATGTTTATATAATTATGACAACGTGAGTGCCATCACAGGTGACACTTAAGCCACTCCTGTTTGCAGGAAAGCACACAGAGCAACCTGTTGCATCACTTCCAGATTGTCATAAGGATGGGGGCAAATCTAGGACAGAGGCCAACACAGACCCACTAAAGCAGCTCCATCCACTGCCGTCCAACGGACCATCGATCCATGAAAGGATTCCTTCCGTGCAAATTGGCTGATCTGCCGCAGCTCTCGGTGTCTGTCAATGGGTGGATGGAAAGCTAATCAATTTGTGAGGAGTCTGATCAAGTTAAATAGTCTCTGCTCCATTCATGCTGCTCCTGCACACAAACTTCACTATACACTGTGCTCTGGTACCTCACTGTGTAATTTAGACTTAATCAGAGCAACAGCTGTACTATCATGCACTGTATAATGTCTCAGTTGCCCCCTTTTTAACTACCATACACAGCCTAGACTAAATATGCACAGCGCTAGCAAGACTTAATTTGCATACTATACTGTTTTGATTTTTTTTTAATCAGTCTACTTAGATTAATCTGCACTAGAGAACTTCTTGACCAAATGTTCAGATTCTGCATACCAAAGGTGGAAGATGTTGATGGCCTCTCTACAGTTGAATTCATTCAAGGAAACAGGTGGAGGATTTGACTTAAACCATTTCCTTTTGGCTATCAGTGCAGCAGTTTCTTAGTGTGCTCCAAAAGAGGTCTGGTCATAAAACGAAGACAGCTCAGGGGAGTCATTGACAAGGCACTTCATTCACCGCTGCTATTGAACTTGGCTCCGGCTGTGGAGCTACAGTGACCCCTACAGGTCAGAAAGACAAAAAGCGCTGTAGGCTGGGGCTGTGTTTGTAATGCTGGGTGTGTGTGAGTGTGTAGGGTGGAGTGGGTTAAATGAGTAGGTTTTGCACATACGGCCATCTGTGTATGCTTTCCTATATTTGCTCATTCATTAATGCAAGCATATGCATGTGTTTCATAACTATGACATAGTGGATCTGGCTCTGTTTCCATATTGTGAACAACATTTGCCTGTGCATTTATGTGTGTGAGCATAGTCACATGAATGTGATGGAATAAGTGTATGTGTGTATGTTTGCGTTGTGTTTAATGTTTTCTTCCAGATTTGAGATACAAATGAAGCTAAAAACAAACTGGCAGAGCAGACTGATTACAATTTGCTGATAAGCCACAAACAAAAGACCTTATTATAGATACGGTTATATTTGATTACCGTTTTCCATTTCCTTCCTCCATTCAACATTTCCTGATTCTTGGAGGAAGTTACGCGACTCTCATTTTCTATTTCAGGCTGTTAAGCTGGCATCACAGAGCTGGCTAAATTCCTCTTTCTGTCTCTCTAATGTTGCAGTTTGCCAGGTATGAGAAGCCCTTTCAAACAGAAACTTCACAAATATTGCTTAACGTCAAGAATAAAAATAAACTGTAAAATATTGCTAAAAAGAGATGGCATTGTAATGAATATGCTGTGTCATATGTAACAACAAGTGGTAAACATCCTGTTCAACCTGACCTGGAAAACCAGAGCAAACATCAAGCTGAAATGGCAACATCACTGACCTCAGCAGTTTTGGGGTAAACTGAGTTTTCATTTCTCTAAACCTCCAAGGTTCACTCCTAAACAAAAGGTCTGCCAAGACAAGCTGTCAGGCTCCAAAAATAGAGCAGGGTTCTGGGGACTTTGACAACTGTAGGCTCCCACTTTGTTTATCATTCACAGCGTTGGCAGCCTGTCTGATTAAGTCCTTGATGACAAACCAAATCAAGCACAGAATCAGGTAAAAGGTGCCTGCTGCTGCATGGAGAGTTGAGACTACATCACTAAGCAGGCCAACAATGACTTATGTTACATTTTAAATAGATTTCTATATGCCAGTACATTTACTAGACCTGGGTCTTAAATGTTTAAGTTATGAGCCTATCAAAATAAAATAAGATAACAGGGAAGCCAGCAAGTGATAAACGATATGAGCCCTTTACTTGCCACAAGTAATTTTATGCCCAGATATCTATCTGCTGATTGTATTGTCTTTATCCACTGAAGCAGGTAATGGATGGGAAGTCAATGTGCTACAACCACAGGGAAGTAATAGGTCACATTTGTTGGCTATAGATTTTGTTCATTCGGATATTCTAGAAGTTCCTATCACACAGTGTCTTTTAAACACATTTTACATAAAAATAACTTACTACATACTGCAAATGAACATCATTTTTTAATGTTAATCTGTATTTAAGGAATGAACACAGTGACTTGTTATGTTAGGTATAAGTATAGGTGTGTAGCACGGAAATATCCCATGACCTCAAAAAATACTTGCCCCAGGCATTGACATCTTGTCGGATGTGTGCTGTTTCGTGTCTCACAGCTACCAGACACGACAGACAAGAGCTAACTGCAGAGCCCTGATGAAGGTGAGTGACTACTGTGACCTCCTGCTTCTGTTTACTGTGCTTTTTGTGGAAATAGAGAAAAGTTCATGGAAGTCTTTCAAGGGTCACCAGCTGTTAGGTCAACAAACATTTGGCAAAAATAAGGGTGTAAGTTCCAGAGTCCAGAAAAGGGCAGATAAATCTGCTGCAGCACAATGTTTGGTTAGAAAACCAGTACTGTTAATCTAATCGACACTGTACTTGCAATAGCAACAGCAATTGTTACTATTAGCGTATCAATTATCACAGGTTGGGAAAGGTGACCACAGATACACAAATGTAACTTCTTGCAATCTATGCAAACTAACCAAATCATGTTTCTTTAAACCATTTTTTTTTTTAAATTCCAGTTGCATGTTATCATGTAGCAAATATGCTGAAACTTTACGTTTCAACAAAGCAGGTGTGGTTTAGACACAAAAATCACTTGGTTATGTTTAGTTTAAGATTGTGACTGTTTTGACTTAGACACAATCCAAGCTGGAAAAGCAGCAATGTCTTCTCAAAAGCAACCAAGTTTTGCTACAAGAAAAATGTTGTCACAAAAAACATATCCACGTTCGGAGGCTGAAAAGACGCTGAAAAAAACAGCCATAGTTGTTGTTTGTTCATCTCAAACAGAGGTCTGCAGCTTAGAAGGCGTCTAGCCTCAGTGGCATCTACTATCCCATCTACTGCTCAGTGACAAAGTTGTTCATATACTACATCACCTTAGAAATATTGATATGATATGTATAAAACATGCAAATGTGACACATTAGTGGTTTGCAGAAAGTTACGATGAAAACATTTTCTTCTGACGACTGGGCCGGCAAAAACACAGTACACGCTGATATTGAATATGATGAATACTACACAGCAAAATGGCATTATATCCTTAATACATTAAATATTGAAGAAAGTGAGTCACTGAACATAAGTTTCATATTATTGCTCAACAGTTTCCTAAGGAAACCTGTTCTTGACCGACAAGGAATAGCTCATATTAGCAGAAGACTGTATGTGCGTGCATGAGTGTTTCATCCTGATGGCAACCTAATGATGCAATCCAGATAGGACTAATGTTTGACCACCTTGGTAGATAAATAGCTACACCAATTCCAGAATAATTGCTGCCTTTGTGCAACAGTACACAGGTGAGGGCTACAGGGGATGTCTACATTTCTATTACAACAAAGGGGAAACTGATGTGTGTTCATACTATATACGAGTGTGCCTAGTGTGTCAGGAAAGTGCTTTAGACTTGATCATTGAAATTAGTTGAACGTCGCTTTATATCCTCATGAAAGTGCATGAATAAGTTGTACGTGACAAAGAGAAGGTCAGCATGAAAAGGCTATGACATTAGCTGAGCTTTTATTATTATGTTACAGAATTTATGGTTTGATAATGGTTAACTATTGTGTGAAGTCAATTAGTGCAAAATAATGCAGCATGATTATGCTGTAGGCTGTCTACTACAGCTGTGAGTGTAAGCCTTATTGTCCCTTCCAATACTGTCAAGGATTTTCGGGAAATAAATGCACATTTGATAGGCCTGAAGGATAGAGGCAAAGCATTCTTGTGAGAAACACAGAATGTAAACATAACTGTGTTTACAAGAAAAATCCACAGGGTGCTTTTGAGGACTAGCAGTCATTTCATTGTTGATGATGTAATTACACTTTGACATAAATGGTCCTGACAGACATCCGGATGTTTGTTATGTCTCTGAGAGTAAGTCAAGTGGCTGTAACCAGTTTAGGGACAAACAACATGTGAACATCTCATCGTTTGTTAAACTGATGAGTCACACAGGATGTGGCCAGCTGCTTTCGCCAAGATAGAGAGAGAGAAGGCTATGGAGAGACGGAGTGAGATAGTCTTTTTTGCGGCTCGTAATGTCACAGCGCCGAGCTGAGCCCAGCAGCAGCCAGAATGATAAAGGGGACAGAGAATAGAAACAGGGGTATTACTCATCATTTTGTGATATTAAGGTTGGAAGAAAGGAGGAGGATAAAGCCAGGGGGGCAGAAAGACAGATGAAAGTAAAACAGGAAAATTAAGACATGAAAGAGAATTTAGAAGCAAATTAAGCCTCACTTCTCAGTATCAGGCAAAAGGGACAAGGTCACACTGAACCGAGTATTGTGTAGGGGGAAAGATGCTGCTGACTGAGAGAGACGGATCAGATGAAGAGGAGAGGAGTCAGGGCAACACTAGGCACAAGGTGTTGGACCAGCCAGAAGGGTGTAATGTGAGTCTCCCAAGAGGCTGTCTTCACCTCTCCACTGTCCTGTCTACACACACACACACACACACACACACACACACACACACACACACACACACACACACACACACACACACACACACACACACACACACTGTAACACAGGCCCTGGCTGCTGATACTTTATACCCTTCCATCACTTGCCTGCCATTAGCTCAGGCTGACAGTCAGTAAACAGCTTAGAATTGCATTAAAATCTTATCAAGGGCATACTGTATAGTTTATCTTTCTCTTTATTTGTTAACAACTCCAAGCAAAAACAAGAAATCTATCTTAATCTGAGTAAAATATACTGGAATAATCTATTGTCTAAGAGTGGATGGGAGAAGAAGTGAGCAAATACTGTGTTTTCTTCTCATGCTTCCTCTTCTTTTGCCTTCTAATTTTGTTTCACTTCAACACTTGTGGGAAAAGGCACAGAGTAAGATAAGATAGGCATACTCTCTGACGTCAACCAAAGAAGCAGACCCGCATGAACGCACAAAATCGCTCTCTGTTTATTAATTTAATGATTGATTGGTCATGATGGGAACAGAAAAACTTCCTCAGGAAAAGCAGTCAGTCGCTTACTTCATTTGCAAAGACTTGGGTTACGTTCTACAGCCAAGGACATGCTAAGGTCTTGGATTACGCAATTCATACATCCCCTTTTCTGGAGGGCTGAGAAACTCACTGCACACGCTTCCCCCCGACGCACACACTCACAAACAGACAGTAGACGCTGACGACAAACAGGAACTTTAAGGAATCCTGACGGCAATCAGACAACTTCATTACTCTGTTCAGAGACTGGAAGTGAGGGTGGTGGGCGGTGTAGAGGGGGAGATAGAGTCCCGTGTTTATATGTGTGCTTGTGTGTGTGTGGTTTTTGTGGAGTGAGGCGCAGACGTCTGAATGCTGGATCCAGTCCCAGAACTAACAGGAAATCCTTTATAACTGGAGCTAAGAGTCACCTAAACACCTCCCAGATACTGGAATAAAGCACTGGGCCCACTGGGATAAACACTTCATGGTAACTGTGCTGTCTGGGGTGTGGAGGGCTGTTTAATTACAATGGATGAGAAATTAAACTGTGTTTTGTTTGCAATAGAGATGGAGATTAGAGTTTCCTTTCCCACGTCAGCACCTGGATACGTGTGTTTGAGCACTCACACATCTCCAAAATCCCATTCTGTATTTGACCGGGCTGAAGTATTTTATATGAAATGTCAGAGTTTTGTCAATCACATTATTAATAAACAAGGACCTAACATCACTGGGCTGTTTATATTTAAATACTTTTTTTAAAGTGACTTTCAATAGAGTCTTAAACTGGGGGGGCGCAATAGCACATTCCCTATTTCCTACGCTCCTACTCCCTGCTCCCTTGATCCGACCACACTAATCTTTGAAACTAGCTGTCATTTTGAACTCTACACCTGCAAAGTTTCGTGACTGTATCTTTGCATCTTGCAAGGTTACCATGTTATCTGCGCCTGCCATAATAATCAAAGGGGCCTTTGTGGTAGTTCCTGCTACAACAGGTGTCACCAGGGACCACATTTTGTCATGATGACGCACACATACACAGACTCACAAGGTGAGAACATGATTGCAGCTGGTAAAGAGGATATTGAGTTTTTCTGCCTGAGTGCCTCAACCAGTGAAGGGCAGTAAAGACGTGTTAAAGTCCTGGCAGCAGCATTTTGTATCAGCTGTGATCTTTTGATATTTCACCTACTGATGCCTCAATAAAGTATGTTACAATAGCCAAGTCCGGAGGAGATAAAAGCCTGGTTGACCTTTTCTAGATGTTCAGATTAAAGGAATGATCTGATCTTGGTTAAAGTGAAACAAAACCAGCACCAGTGGGACCCACACTGTGCGGTAAAGGGCTGTTAAGTACAGCAGCAGATCCTGGGCAGGGTCTTGCTGGGGAAACTGTCCGTTATGGCTAAAAGCAAAATAAGATAAGTTTTCCTGTAACTTTTCTGACAAGATGCAAACCACCATTTTTTAAAATGGGATGATGAAGTGCCCTAGGAGCTGAAAGATGAGAAAATAAAAGGGACGTGATGCAAATAAAAAGAGAAATGACACCATCAGCCACCGACAGCAGTTGCGTCTTACAGGCCTCTAATCCATCAATTTTGTGACCTCTCTGTCTGTACTATCATTGATTTATGTTTTGGTAACATGAATGCAGACTTATGATGGCAGTGATCTGTCCCCTGCAGACACAGCAAAGCCGCATGAACACTGATTTAGGAGTTAATAATGTGGTTAATTAAAAATAATTGCATTTAGGACTGCATTTAATTGTAGCCCGAAGGATCATGAAAGGATCATATTCTGTGTATTTTTTCTTCATTTGCAATAAACTTAAGTTTCTTCGACCTAATGACAACAACAAAACTGAAAAAATTGGGGGAGTAAAGCACGACATATTGGAGAAAAAATGTGCAAAGGGGTTAATATGGATGTGTTTATTATGTTTTAGAAAAATAGGATAAATTGTCACATAGTTATATTTGTAAAATATTTGTTCAGTTCATTTTATGTGGATGGAAATAAGGAGTAAATCATTAAAACTTTCAAGTACATTTTCACATATATAAACTGTGCTTACATACCCAAAATCACATGCACATCAACAAACATGCACCCATACGACCAGGTGAGGCTCACTTACATGGTACATATGCACTGGGTAAATTTCCACTCCATGCAGACAATCTTCAGTTGTCTTGCTGAGGGGAGGACAAAATGCTGGCCAGAGCCAGAGACTGTCACCACACCACCTCTGATTTGACAAAGGCGCACACACACACACACACACACACACACACACACACACACACACACACACACACACACACACACACACACACACACAAAACCACTATCGCTCACAGTGAGAGGACTCTCCCTTGAGGTGGTGGATGGGACAAATCATTATTATCTCTCAGTAGGAGGTCTGACGTGCATATCATTGTCAGTGGCAGCTTTCTCTGTCACCCTGTGGGTGTCTTTAAACCAAAACCAGATCAGTTTGACCCTCCAACACCTTTAACAGCCTGCTGCTATATCTGAAACATTGTTGGATCTATCTTGCTAGCTTGCTAGCTATCTTGCTAAAACTATATAAGCTGCCAAGACATATCTACTTTAATACTGTGCAATCTGAGTTACAGTACTTCCCCATCCTTTCATTTAAAAAATCCCAGAACATTAAAAAGTAAATATTAGTCTTTGGGTATATAGTTGCTACAAAACACTGGAAATACACTGCACCAGCTGTTTGAAGACACGTGATGTACATTTTCTACTTAAATTGAACTGTAAAAAGTCACATGTCATATTGACATCAATAGTTTGGGAAACAGTTGTGATGGCACTCACAACTGTTTCCCAAACTAACTTGGCGACTAACTTTCTGCATATTTGTTGGCCCTACCAATTGGCCTATGACTGCAATGAGTACATATTGAACATATTTTTATCTATTTATTACACTGAGGATGAGATGAAACATTTCCCTCTCACTATCATGACCTTTTTTTAAAAGAGCAGCACATTTGAGGCTGCAAAATATGGTGTCTGGAAACAAGACGTTAGGTTTAGCAAGAGAAACTTAAATGCAGTATTCACAACAGATGCCATATTAATCTTTTGAGTCTGCCAAGTGTTCTGTTCCTCTGTCTATTCTGCAAGCATGGTCGTCATCCTCTCTTGCTTGTACTTGATTTCTTTTCTCTAGTAGATTAACACCTAAATGTATCACCACGGATGCCCTCAGGTCTGTGACATTTTCTCACTAGAGGCTATAGAATTAAAAGGGGTGGCAGCGAGACAGTAAGACAATTAAAAACGACATAAATCGAACCATAAGCTTCTGCCTTCTGTGTGCCATCCACCTGTTCTTAACTCTCAGACTCTCGGAGCAGGTCAGGACATTAGTTTGGTTCTTTCTAGCTGACTATAGCTGTTGCAGGGAGAATAAATCAAACCGGCAGCTTTAATTTTCTCCCCACAGAGGGCAAAGTCAGTGACTAATTACAGCCCGGCCACCACAGATGGAGAGCCCTCTCCGTCAGAGGTGGTTGGAACTGAACCTGACAGATCAAATCAATGGTGAGGCACGAGCAAGGCTGAGACCCACAAGTTCAGGAGACATGTCTGTCACTAATCACATCTCCTCAAAGATGCAAGATCTCTGGACTTCCTGATACAGAAGTTAAACACTAATCGCTTTCTAATGCCTAACTTCGACTGTCAATACAAAGCTGAGATGCACCCCAAATTCCAAACAACAAAATATGCACAAGTCTGACAACAGCTGAGGATTGACCACCGGCATGACTAAACCATGTAGCGCTGTACAACAGTTACAGACTCCGTTTTACTGAGATGTGGATTCAGATATCTGGTTGTTCTTCAACAGACCTCAGTGGTGATTTGGTTATGTGGTTTAACACATTTACATACTAATAAGACTCAATGTTGTCAAACTGCAAGCTCCAGATGCATAAAAAAAACCACACAAAAATAAAATAAGAAAAAAAAATAGCAGTACATCGATGCTTTTAACAAGTGCTGTTTACATGTGAAATGAAGTCGTAATTATTGATCTGCACTCGTTCATTTTATTTGCTTTTATTATTTACTTATATGATGTATTTTTTTTTCCTGAGAAGAGGTTGTATATAGTATAGCCTTTAAATCTATTTATCAGCTTAGCTCCAATTCAACAGAATGTAGACTGACTACGGGGTATGATTTTGGTGTGACAGCATCACTTTTATGTTTTTCTTGTGTACTTAACCACTGGGGAAAACATAACAGAACTAACAGAAAGCCTACTTCATCGGACAGAATACAGACAGAACTGAACAGTTTAACCCACAATTTCTGTTTCCTGATTGTTATTGGATCCTCTTCATATTTCTAAAATACAGTTCCTCCCGATCAAAACAAAGGATGGGGGACAACATTTTTGGAAAGTGAGAAGGAAGAACATTGGTTATGATGACCAAGCTATCACATTTTGAGAATTAAAGGTCCGTATATTGGTAGAAATGGATAATAATATATTAAGTATGTTTTCTTGAAAAAATAAGAGTACCATTGGTTTCTTCTGTTACCTTACAATGAGCTGTTTATATCTACTTATAAAGCAGGTCCTCTTCCACTGAGTTTGCCAGTTATTACTACAGTAGCCCATAAAGAACAAACCCAACACTGGCTCTAAATAGCCAGATAGGTAGACAAGCCATTTGCGTTCCGCTTCAGATCCGTAACCTGAAACTGCTTTACTCAGTGTTTTTACTGGTTTAACTTGCTAGTGCACACATCTCTTTGTGTATGCATAAAAATAAGGAGTGAGTCAGAAAGGCACATTCAGTCTTCTTGATTGACCTACTTATTTGTTTGGCAAGAAGAACACTGAATAGAAAAGCAACAAAAAATCATCTCCCATGCATTTATGGAAAAAGGAAGTTATATTTTTTTCTATTTCTACTAAGCCATCACAGATCTGGGACAAAGTGCATACTTAAGTGAAGAGAATGACGTCAATTGGTCTATTTTCATTCAGCACATCCAGCGCAGTGAGCCCATCATTACCTCCAAAATATTCCCGACAGTAACAAACGACCAGTCAGAGGGTACATCTTAATACCAGAGCGCACATTCAGTTAGGCCTTTAGTCTGACTGTCTGGAATCTAACCAGGCCTTCATCCCCTGGCCTTGACTAGAAGGCCACAGATATATGGCCATGTATTTTATAAACTATAGCACAATCTCAGACACGTGCGCACCCAAGGAAGACGGCCTTAACATGCAGTACAGTACCAACAAAGAAACAGAACAGAACGGAATTTTCCATCCAAAACCCTTTCAGGTTCAGGGGCTCTGCCTGGGCCATAAACAGGTTGAGCCCGAGGTGGTTAGCCCCCAACGACAGTCTGCTTTAGTAGGGGCTCGTGTTTGTCAACCAAAGAGAGGGGGGACCAGTGGAAAATTACCAGTCCCGCACTCGCTCACGCACACACACATGCACACATACACACACACATACATGGTGACCAGCTGAGAGGCTAACCTGCAGCCGCATATCTATCTCGCTCATTGCTTATGTGACAGCTTGCGTTTTTAATGGGCGAGGGTGCGGGGGACATGGTTGTGTTGTCAGGACGCGCCGGCCCGCAAACGACGCAACCAATGACATTGTGTATTCACGTCTGTGCACATTTCCAAGAAAATACCTGTGACATGACTAGTGGCTAGTCAGAAGGGTTGGTAGCATGCAGCATATGTGTGTGTGTGTGTGTGTGTGTGTGTGTGTGTGTGCGCGCGCGTGTGTGTGTGTGTGTGTGTGTGTGAGTGAGTGTGTGTCTGTGTGTGTGCACTCTAAGTTTAAACTATTCTAATATAAAGCGTGTGTTCTTAATATTTCAGTCAGTATGAAAGTGAAGGTGTGTGTTGCACTACACACATTACAGCCATGTTAATGTGTGTGAGCTACTGATCCATGTAGCGCAAAGAGATGAATGCTTCTATAACAATCTCCAAAGGTTCCCTATCCATCTACATTTAAGGCCAAACAGAGAATCTGCAGATACGATTAGATGAAAATGCCAAGAAACTAACACAGATAATGTGGGAGTATAAAGGTCTCAGTCTTCATTAACTGTGAATGGTGGGTGTTAGTGCTCGTTGCGGCCTTTATAGTAAAGCTCTGTGGTACTACATAAAATCTGTGTTACCTGGGTTCCAAGGCAGCTCACCATCATGTGAGTGAGCAGTTTGGCAGCGAACATAGGGAAACGGGAGCACAGCACGTGGGACATAATGGCCAATGCAAAGCCTGTGAGGGAGAAGTGAAAGACATGGAACCAACATTAATGTTAAATTAACAATTAATTCATATCAGTGATGGCTATTTATAACAGTGTGGGAGGAATATGAAAGGAATGCACCAGAGAGATAGCTGAAGCAGCAGTGGGCACACAGAAAAACAACGTGAGCAAGGGAAGACACACAGTAGGGGGAATGTGTTTGTACCTGAGGCGCAGATAAATCCTGAGGCATAGAAAGCCTCGTTGTAGGATGCAAGCGTGGCAAACTCTGCGTAGGCTGTGTAGATAGAAAAGTGGGAGCAGGCACATTCCACATAGTTCCCACTCTCTTTCACAACCCTGCAGTACTGACCATCTGATGACCAGCTAGAGGAGACAGGAGGGGAGAGGATGCATGATAACACACGACTATTACACAAGGGTAAAACAAAACACAAGTGATGCAAATAACAAGGCAAGGTAATGAGTCTGATGTATCCCAGGAGGCAACCCTTCGGGACCAAAAAATGAAGCCAGTGTGGAAGTGCCAAAAAACTGTTGTCCCTTGAAACGCCACTTAAGGCTGGCTCAATCCCCATAGACCCCATATTAAAATGTCCAACCTTACAGCAGAAATAAACATGTCCACAGTCTGGTACAAAAAACCTTTTTTGTCTCTATAGATACATGTCGTGTTCATGACAACTATGCAGGGAAAATTCTTCACATTTTATTAAGGCTTAAAGTTATGCAGGACCCGTTGAGTAACATGCTGCCTTTACTTAAATCAACAACAACAGAAAGTCGGTGATAGTCGAAATGCCGCACTCAAGGCAACAAAACAGCCAGTGCATGTACCTACATCCATTATTTTATAGAGTTTAAGTGACTCTCATCTCACCCCAAAGACACTACGCATTACAAAAACGTAAATTTGTCACAATGCCTTACATTAACACACATCTTTTTGGATTATTTCTCGGCACATTGCATTCATCTCTGTACTTTAAACTGTGAACTTATGTACATTCCTTGGCCATTCTTTGGACATTCCTACACAAAACCTTGCTGCTCTTCATTTTTAAAACAGATACATTCTACATATTAAAAAAAATAAATAGATAAAAAGACAATTTAAATATATTTATTTATTTATTTTTCCATTGTTATATGTTCCCTGACTGTTTCGTTACTTGCTTTTATCTTTTTTATCTTACTATGTTAATTGTTATGCAACAAAACACTAAGGCAACTTGCCTGTATCTGAAAACCTACCTGACAATACACCTAATTTTGATCTGTTTTATGTCCAATTTGCTCCTCTCTGGAGTTTTGGCCTCCTTTAGTGTTACCTATCAAAGATGCTCTGTGATGTTGTCGATGTGCTGGATATGGTTGCACAACTAACAGGGAGGAATAGAGTGAGCAGTTTTTAAAAAGCAAAAAAAAAATAGTCTTCTAACAACTGAGTCCTCTCTAGTCCTTTTTATTTCGACCTTACATTCACAGCAAGAGAGCCACACTACCACAGTGACCTTTCCCTGTCAGTGACTTTGCTTCTCTCTCCACCTTTTAGTCTCCCTCCATATCTGTTCTCTCATCTGTTTTCTTTTCTGCGATACATTGTCCAAGTAGCAGTTCCGGCCAAACCGAACCTGCCAATTCTTAACTTGTAACATAGTGTTCCAGCCAAGTCCCATTCCACGCCCCAGGACTGTCCTCAACAAACTGGCTCTGAGCAGGAGAATTCACCAGACTGAATGTGCAGATATTAAACAGAATGGAGAGACTTCCCCCGTGGCCACAGAGAGGCCTCGCTGAGAGGCTGTACCTGGACTTTTGCCCTTCACTTAGCAAATCAGTCTCTCTCACGCAAGTGTGAGGATGATAGACAGAGATGAGCTTGGGGTCACAGTTTTAGATTGTTAACAATGTACATACATAGGCCAATGGACATCTTAGTTAAGAGAAATTTCAATTAGTAAAGAAAAAAGTTTCAGTTGGCATACAGAAAAATAAACAACCTCAACCGCTGATATTACTAGGTAACACTGACACAATCGTGGTCGTATCATCAAGAATATAAACATTTTATGTCAACTTGCTGTTTCATGGCTGAGCATGCATCTGAACTGGTGTGTCTGTGGTGGATTACCTTGCAGTGGTCTGGTTCCAGAGAAGGCACAGAGACCGGCCAGGTTTAACTTGCTGTCCGGGGCTGTGGATACGATACAGCACCTCACTGCCATCTTCTAGGGGTCGTGACCTTCTGTCCTGGAGGCTCGCTGAGAATACCTTGATATAAACGGAAAAAAAGAAGACGCTTGAGATATGGAAAGAACTAAATACTTTAAGTCTTGTTTATAATGGAGTAATACTGCCACCTGCTGTATTTATTCAAAACACACGATTTGAGATAAAAATGAAGTCTGACCAACCCAGTGCGTCCCTACCTTCCCATTGAGAGCGGTGTTTGTATCATTGGTGAGAAACCAGTGCTCGGTTCTAAACTCAGTCAGCTGAATTCGGCTGAGGTTGCCACAGTCCGCAGTCGAGACCGCTGGTACTGCCAGCAGGGTGTCTGGCAGCTGGAAGAAGTCTGCATTACGTCCCCTGAATTTGTATCCATTGATCTGCGTGGGGTACCACTGGAAGGCAGAGATGGTCATATATGGACATGTTTCCAGGATCGTACCCCGTCTGGAAAATCAGACAAAGAAAATCACTTAGAATACTAAGCATGAAACATTGCTAATAATATTCAAAGGGAAAATCCTTGCAGCAACATGCACAATAATATAATGTTCATCTGTAGTTAACACATATTGAACATCTTAAAATACTGATATCTCCCTTCTGCTCTTCAGTCGTTTTGAGAAGGGAACACTCACATTTCACACTGACTTTGTGTGAGGAGGGAGAATGCAAATCGCTCGGCCACCTCAGCAAGGTGGCTTAGGCCTCGGGTGTCGACTCTGCTGGGATTGGCCAAGGCGCACAGCAGGTCATAGGTCAAATTGCGGCTACTTTCCTGTAGAGGAGCCCTCTCTGCCTCTGCAAGCACCTGGCTCAGAAGAAACAGGATAAATGGAGAGAAAGATGGAGAAATTTAGCAACAATGTATTCCTCTGCTCTTGTTTGCAAGTCTATCCCTGGATTAAACTCTATGTGTGATCTGCACTTGAGTGTTGTATCTATCTTTTCCAACACTTCAGGCTGGCACTGTCACTTTCTTTGTTTTAGGCCTCAGTGTTACACAGCTTTTATAGTGATTTAATGCCGCCTTTTCTTTACTGTCTCTTTCCCTTCTCTTATGCGCTCTGTGTGCTCCCACATATCCTCATGCTGTGTAACTCATTCCTGCTGTCTCTACTCTCTCTGCCATCCCCCGCACACCCCTTCACATTAAATTACAGCGGTGTCTCCGCTTGTCTGGGGGCTTAGAAAGTGCAATATGGAGACTCTAACATCAGAGCAGCGTGGTGATAGTAGCGCTCACGTAGAGTGACAACTGAGACCTTTTCAGTGACAAACTGGTCCTCAGATCTGTCAGAGGATTGAAGTGGGGGTGATGTATGCCCTAAAGCAAAGATCTGTCTGAAACAGACTATTAGGTTGAATCACAAGCTTGTGAGTGGTGGAAAAAGATTATGCAGTGGCAAATATGTGGAAAATTACTTTCAGAAAGAAAATATTAGTAATGCAACTAGAAAAATGTAAACAAAAATTCAGTTTTAACAAATACTCCAATATTCAAAAATCCTAGATGATATCTAGTTTCATACCATGATATTAATATAGTGAAGGAGCAGATAGAACAGTAAGGCATATGTTATCACATTTTATCTTCTCTTCCAGCTTTAATGAGAATTATATTGGCCTTTAAGTAAGGTTAAGGTATTAGTTTACAGGAAATGCTTTTGTCCTCAGCCTCAAACCCTCTTACCTTTCCCAGAGCTTCAAGAATGGCAGTTATCTGCTCCCGAGAGAGTGGTGTAGAGACCTTATCGATCAGTCCTTGAAGCACCTGGTTCAATATAGTTGAGTCAAGAGGCTGATGTAATTGGTCCAGTAGGAGCCACACGGCTGCACTTGCAGCATTTGACACCAGAGTCACATTAGCCAGCCCAAACTGAGGGTGCACTCTAGCTCCCCCAGTAGCGTTGTAGAGCTCCACCTGGAAGCGCTTCGGTGTGGGCAATGATGAGGCCAGGTCAGGCGTGAGGAGAATGTCCAATGATGTGTTACGCTGGCCCACAGCAAAGGTTATCCTTCCCTCCTGATTAGGAAAGTCCATGCCAGATTTAGCAGGCTGGATTGTAGTCGGACCCACTACCTCTTCTCTGAGGAGCTCCTAGAGGCAAAACACAAGTGTTTTGGGTTGGGTGTAATAATGTTGAGCAGCATTAATTCACCTTCTGTTGCTTTTGTTAATCAAACTGTTTTTACTGTTTGTAGATGTGTTACATGTGTTATTTGGTAAACAGTGTCCACATGGTCTAAAATCCCACAGCAGCACATGTATATTGGTGAAGTTGACCATGTTGTGAGAGCATCACGTAAAGCAAAGAGAACTGGGCTTTCTCTAGGCATCAAACTTTTTGTCTCGCAGTACGCACTTATTCCGAGAGATGAAAGCAGATGACCTGGCCATGTGTCTCAGTGAGGATTTTGATTTTTGTTGAGTGCAGCTGACACTCTTTGATCTCCAATATCAAACAGAGAGAGTGCCAGTGAATTCTTCATGAACTGCATGTGTCTGCGTTATCTCAATCAGGCTGCCTCAGACAAGGAAGGGTGGCAATGAGATCAAAGAGGTGAGAAGAGGAGGAAACTCTGGTCATCATCAACATCAAATAAACCATGACCTATAATACAGTTTAACTGGTTAAAGGGACGACCACAATCAGAAAACAAGAAAAGTAACTACAATCTACAATCTCCAAGCTGATACTTTTGATGTAATGTATTTCTGAATTAGAAGTAGAATTTAGCCATGAATCTAAACTGCTTTGGAGAAATGTCCCAAATGAGAACACGTAAGCATAAAAAGCTCCTGTTCATGCTTCTAAATTTCCTAAGATTGTTTCAAGAGAAAAACAAGTGAGAAATAAACTATGAAATCATAAAGTGAATCACAATAATAGTGCGTAGCTAAAGTGCGCAGAGCACGACATAATAAAGTTATGAAGTTTTTCGAACTGGCCTAACTAATGACAGAGTACGAATAGATCTGTCTGTCTGTCTGTCTGCTGTGTCTGTTCAGGTGTTAATTGAGGAAAATCTTATTTCAGCTTGTAAAGAATTGGAATCATAATGATCTAGTTTTGACTACAAAGAATGACACCTCCAAGCCTGAATGAACAAAAAAATGCTGCCAATAAACAAGTCAAATATCAGTGTTACAAACATTAATTCAACTAATTACAAATAATGTTTCAAGCATTTGCACACTGCATGTGTGTGAACGTTTTTGCATATTTTACTCTGTATGTGTGCCCGATTGTATATGCATGCATGCTATTTATGATGTATGCTTGTGCTTATTTACCAAACATCTGTTTGTTACTTACCAGTGTGCGATATTGTACAGACGTGACTGAAGCTGTGCTTGCTCGTCTGTAGACTTGGAGACTGAGCCTTGTGGTCGTCAGGGTGGCGATGGGATGTCGGTGGCCCAAGGCAAAGTACATAATGCCTTGTGGATCATCGCTTTCTGCCAAGGTGATGTTGGCAAAACGGGTGGTCTCATTAATGGTGGCTCCAGCACCGACCTGATAAATCTCCACCAAGAACCACGCCTGCTGCTCTGGTTCCTACAACAAAACAGATGAGTGATTGTTTAATTAAGTGTACCACAGCATTTCTTATGAATACACAGAAAAAAAAGAAATCTTTATTCAGCCATGTTGTAATCTATCCTTATACTGTTGGACTAGATGGATTTTTTTTCCCCAAGGGGCCTCTGCTTATCTCTCACCTCATCATCCTGGACCTCCACAGTGAGAGCACAGACTATCTCTCCACTCCTACACAGTGCAGTTCCTGAGGTCTGCACCAGCTCTCTGGTTAGGTTGACTCCATTGCTGACAAGAGTTAGAGCTGCCTTGCTGAAAGTCACTCTCCAGAAGACCTGTAGATCCTCAAAGGCTCTGAACAGAAGGAGAAAGAAAGAAAGAGGGTACGGACTAAGTACAAACCAGAGAGCATCTCAGTGGCAAGATGTTTTATTTCTCAACTTTAAATTATGTATTGAATTGTAAAAAGAAATGTTCTTTTATTACCTATTTTCCTGTCGCTGCAGATAGAGGAGGGCAGTTCTGTTCTCTGAATCCTCATCCAAAACTTGGCCCACCAGAGAATTAAGACTAAACCCTACAATGCCGTTATGGAAGTCGCTCCCTGGTATGAACAGAGGGAAGTATAGAAAGAACAAACAGAGATGGAGAGAACAAATTAACTTCCTCATAATCTCACAATTACATAATAATATATTCTGTAATCAATCAGACGTGCAGAATAATCAAATAATCTGCCCACAGCTGTGATTATGTGAGAAGTGCGGTCCAAAATAGCAGCTGGAGACTAATGTAGCAGTGACTTAATGCAAATCAAATGGCATTTAAGGAACCGGAGAAGAAAGTCTGCAGGTCCATTTGATTAGAACCAAAAGTCACCCTTGGGGTTAATCTAGAGCTATCAATAAAAGATGATAGAGTCCAATGCACAGCAAATTCAAACAAAGATCTTTTTTTATTGTTTTACCAAGGATGGTGATCTTGGCAAAAGCCCCAAATTCCTGGTATGGACTGTCTGCGATTTGCGCTCCTCCCTCTGGATCACTGAGGTAAATGAAGAATACCTCCTGTCCCTCTGGCTCTGAGTCATCCAGGATGAGGAGGATAACCTCTGTCTCGTTCTGACCGGGCTGGAGCGACAGTATGGTGGACTCCAAACGAAAGTCCTGTTCCTCCTTTGCGAGGGTCCCAACAGAGTCCACACTGAAGGGAAGAGGTGTTGTACTTCCGTCTGGATAAAAGTGCACAGCAACACAACTTAAAGCAAAACTGTAACAATTATGGACTGTATACAATTATAAATTACAATATAACATTACGGCATCGCACTAAAGGAATGCGTCATCCCTGGAATGATCATTTGTATATCGGTTAATTACCTTGTTACAGTGAATTTGTGTAGAAAACTACACAAGTTTTCTTCCCAAATTCAGCATAACACAGTTACTGATACACATATAATCAGTTGGGGGTGAAGTATTCCTTTAAAGCAGTGCCACGAGACAAACACACACCTCCATATGCTTGGACTCGAACCCTCACAGCCCCGACCACACTGTCGGACCTGCGCACCCTCAGAACCACCCGCCGCTCCTGCTGTGTTTCCTCATCCCTGTCCTCAGGTATCTGCACGTGCCCAGGTCCAATACTCAACACTCCTCCGGTCACATCACTAGCCAGGATGGTGACAGTAGCCACGCTGTGCTGAGGATTAAGGCGAGGAGAGGTATCTGCCCAAGCTAAGTTTGGAGTAAGGACTTGAACATTTGTAAGGTTGACGTGAAAGTACTCGTCAGCCTCTGAAAGGGAGTCATCAAGTATTGAAAGGTGGAAAGAAGCGTTGGTTTGGCGAGGTGAGTCGAAGACCAAACGGCCGTCTGGCACTGCAATATAGTCCTCTCCTGCTGCTGCGCTGCCTGCTGCTGTTGCATAGGACAGGTGGGTGCTGTTGCTGCGAGAACCGTAGAGTCTCTGAACATAAAGTGTTATTGTTTGGATGTCCTCTGCAATGACAAGCTGGCGGGAGTCAGGGGCAAACTGGTAGATTCCCAATGGCTCCACTTCTGCCACAGTAAATCCCGACCTGCAGGCAGACAGACATCAAAGTGAGGCTACATTCGACATCTATGTAAAGTGTATTCATGAAAAGTTAACATTAGCAAGTACATAGTTTAAGTGGGAGGATAATAAACTCAGGTGATGTGCAAATAAAAAATAAAAATAAAAATAAAAAAACCTGAGGCTCCCCCACTCTAAATGACTAATGTAACATGCAGCAGGTTTCTAACTTAACCAGTCTACTACAGTGTCAGACCACTGTGAAACCATTACCTGAGCTTGACAGTGCTGGCTGCAGAAGTGCTGGAGGTAGCAGCAGTGAGGTGTATAGCATAGGAAGCCAACTCTGATACATCAGCAGCCGCTGTCAGAGATATGGCTTTAGTCCTCTCTCCGTGAGCCAGGGTCACTGAGCCTGAATATGAGGAAAGTAGCACATTACCAACATTAAGAATGCATGCTGTCATTAGTCCATGTTAGTGTTTGCTAAGTATGAAAGCAAGATTGCAAGTGTTTGATCAACAGAAAAAATAAGTAAATCCTTTGAGGACAGTTCATCTTATCAGAGATGAAAGCTCAGTCTGGCTCACTGCTGTCCAGGAATAATAAATGTAGTTTATGAGTCATCAAATGGAAAGGCAAACATGATTAACACTTCCAATAGGGTCAAGTTATGTATTACATTATTTGTTTAATATCACTTTACACAAAATTACTAGAAAGAACAAATGCCAGAGGTCTGAGATAATGTGTGAGTCCACACCACTAGAATTTAGTTTTTCAGAAGTTATTTTCTTTCTGGGTGTTTTACCTGAGCTTGGGGTGATAGCTCCCAGTCTGAGCCCAGGTGGAGCCTTCCCTGATGGATATCCAGCTTTCCACTGCACCCTGAGGTCCCCAAACAGCCCCGTTCGAGTCACTGTTGCTTCACATGTCCCTGTTTCTATGTTTGAAACCTGCAGAGCCAGCGAGGCAAAGCCAACCTGCACAACATATGTGAGAGAAGATGGTTATTGACGCTGTTATCTTGTTGCCCGTTTTACCTATCAACCTGGAAATGAATCAATTAAAATGCATGTTGCTTACTGCTGTCTCTTACAGCACTGAGCTATACACAAACAAATATAATTAAAGAGGCGAGGAGATATACAAGGACGGGATCAAAAATTGTCTCTGCTGTGTTACATGGACTTTTTAACTGTCTTGACAAGAAAAAGTTGAGTACTAACAGTGCTGTCAAAAACTCACAACTGACTCAGAAATAAAGAATATATGAAAGCTTAAATGACACCAACATTAGAGGGAAGAGACTCCAATGAAATATGGTGAGATAGGTCTCATGTTTAGTGTCTGGTGGCTGAGAAATAATTGAAGAAATAGAAAAAAATAAACTGGATGTTTATTGATCCTCATGGAGATCTCCAGCAGAGATATGCAATGTGACACAGTGATTATATCGGCAGCAGAGACATACACATCCATGAAATGTCTTTGAGCAAGGTAGCAGGTAACATCCTAGGTGCCCTGCAGGGGGAGCAATTTAAAAAAAGAATTTCTCCTGATACAGTATATCTATAAATGAAAAAACCTACAATCACAACTCACCTCTGAGTTGGCAGCTTCTTCTGGCACAGTCACCGTAGCAACACTGGTTTCGTGAAGGAGGCGAGGCGGAGAGCCAAGGATAGGACTGACCAGTCTAACATAAGTAAGTTCTGCTGTGAAGCTCTCACCCACTGACAAAAACACCTACGGAGAGAAAAGCAGGAAAAGAGTGTTAAACTGTAGCTTAAAAACAATATAAAAGATGGTATTTTAAAAAGTTCCTCTATAATCATTCAGATAATTTTAAAGTCTTAATTTGAACAAGCTCATCCTTACCTGACTGCTGATGGGCAAAGTGACAGAAGTGAAGGCCTGTCCCTCTGTAAAGAACAGCCTTCCTTCAGCTTGTCCTCCCAGGATTTCCTCGATGTCCATCACTTCATCCATCCCTCCACTGATCCTATAGCCCACACTAGCATTGCCAAACAGCCCGGCAAGCCGTGTTACATTCATGAACACAACTCTGGTGACCTCAGTATCTGACCCTACTACCATTATAGACTGTTGCTCAGGGTTGAGGGAAAAGACGCCGTGGGGCTCATCGTTTTCACGCACCCTAAGGATGAGAGAGAAAGATACATTTCGAGTTAATTTGATACCCAGAGGTCAATATATGTTATTAAGTTTAACAGAACCATCGTGACAAACCTGATGCGTGTCCTGATGAGGTTTGGGTTGGCATCCAGAGTAGCACCACCCTCCACAGCTGTGAGCTTGACAATGTAGAGCTCCTCCAGTTCTGGCACTGTATCAGGCATCAGACTGAGGACGATTTCTGCATCCCTTTGGCCTTCAGGGATCGTCACTGAGCCAGCTAAGCTTAGGAAGTCACCTGTTATATCCGAGTCACTCCGTATCTGCCAATGCACCTGAAGTGTGAGAGAAAGCACGATTGTGTTTACACTTTAATAGCGACCCCAAATTAAATGATCGATTGATGAGAAATAAAAATGCATATTGATGTAATCTTACCGTGATGCTACCCATGACACCCTCTCTGCGTGTGATGAACAGGGAAATGTTGAATGGGCCCTCTGCTTCTGTGGATTCATTGTAGACACGCTCTCGAAGAGCATCCTTGGTAAACTGGACTATACCATTTGGGTCACCAAACTTTTCGATCTGGGAGACAAAAACACATCAGGAGAGAGTTAGGGTGAGTATGGTGCTGAGGGTTACATCCCATTAGATTTCCTTCAGCAAAAAGTGCTTTGGGAAATCAAATTGTGATAATCCTTCAACAATCTTAACTGATTTATGTTGGTGAAAGCAACATTGTAGGCATTATGCAATGAAGTACCATCAGTGTTATGGATCCAGCCTGAGAATCAACACCCAACTCTCCAGACAGAATGCTGAGCTCTATAACAAATGTCTCCTCCACCTCCACTTCTCCGTGGGGGAGAATCCGCAGCTCTATGGTGCGTGTACCTTCCTCTCCATCCCTGAAGAAGAAGGAGCCGTTCACAGGCTCTCTAATGTCTGTATTGAATGGAGGAAGGACCTCTCTGCTGTTTGGGCCACGGATGACCCAAGCAACCTGTCAAAAGGTAAAATCAATTTGAATTGATGTCCATGAAGTTCAACCACTTGGAATAAACTGGCAGAAGATATTGTTTCTCATACCGTTGCGTTGCCCACTAAGCCTCCAGCTCTCTCCAAAATAAGACTGAGTTTGAGAGTGGAGTTGGGATTGACCAAAGTGATTAGGCTCTCATTGATGAAACGGACCACCCCACTAGGAGAGTCACTTTTGGCAATGGTTACCGTGGTAACTTGTTCAGAGCCTAGAACTGCACCCCCTGTAGCTCCAACCAGCAGGATCTCAAATATCTCTGCATGTTCACTGCGGGAGATAATGTCAGTGTTAAGTTGGAATTAAATAATGTCGATGTTCATTATAGTCTTGAATTCATTTTGCTGAATTACCAGTGATTTATCAGCTACTTTTTATCTAGAATTTAACTTGTACTTAAAGTATTTCCAAGTAAAAGAGACAGTTTGCCCCAAATCAAAAATACAAATTTTCCTCTTACCTGTAGTGCTATTTATCAATTAAGGTAGTTTTAGTGTGAGTTGCAGAGTGCTGGAGATATCGGCTGCAGAGATGTCTGCCTTCTCTCCAATATAATGAAACTGGCACTTGGCTTGTGGTGCTCAAAGCACAAAAAACACATTATAAAGGTTCATTCACAGACCTTGTTTGTGAGCAGTTAAATTGAGGAACTATTTTTTTTACTATCGAACTACACCCACCAGCTTTATCAATGTGCACAAGGAAGTGTGCACTTTCTGCAAGCTCACTTAGCATAACTGAGCTAGCTAATGTTACAGCTCAGCCGAAGATGACATTACTGTTTACATCTCGCCCTGTCACGAGCATGAACCCCTCGTCAATGAGTAGACGCATGCCTTTTTCTGTGCAGTGATATGGTTGGTGGGTGTAGTTGGATAGAAATAAACTATATTCCATGAAACTGTTAACAAAAATCTGTGAATGATTATCTTGATTACCTGGATCATGATTTCTGGAAAAAGACATTGCTGTTGAGTTTATCAAATGTCTTTTTGTCACCTCAAGCCAAGAACTACCCGGTTTAATTAAACTGGAAAGAAGGCAGACATCTGTATGGCAGCTATCTCTAATACTCCGCTTCTCACATCAAAATAATCTATACTGATATCTAGCTCTACAGGTGAAAGTTAAATGTGTATTTTTGATCTGAGGGTGAACAGTCCCTTTGGGATGCACTGATTTAGCTGACAGTATATAGTATGTATTTAAACATTTTAGGGATCAAGCTAGACATTTATTTTAATGTTTCTGATTTCCTCTCTCACCTGTCCAGATCATCTATAATAGTGACATTGATGTAGCTGGTATTCTGGCCATGGACAAACATCACTGAGCCATTCCTCAAGATATAGTCAAGGTCAGGGGTTGCACTCTGGCCTTTAGAAATGAACTGTGCTGAGACCGATCCATATGATCCCCGTCTCCTCACCACTGGGATCAACACTGTGCCCACATCTTCCTCAACTATAAGGAAGAAAGACAGAAAAAAACATGGATTCATAAACAATAAATATTCTTTTAATATCTTCCCAAATGGATCTCAGATTGCCTCCGCTTTGACTCTTACCTGTTATGCTGACATAATCCTGACTGAACTCCAGGATGCCCTCAGCATTGTCATTCTTTAGTATGACCACAGCAACAGAAGAGATGTCACCTATAGCTGGAGGCTGGTCCAGCTGCAGACCTGACTCCCTAATGGTGTAGTCCAAAGCACTGACCAGCAGAGGGAGACACAGAATGAAGAGTCACTGACATGAAACCTTTTACATTCATCTACACTGCATTTTGCCTCAATGGGGGCTCTGCTATACTAATTTTATAATAGATTCTCCACCCTTATTTGCAACATCATTTATGAACAACCACTCTCCAGCTTTTGAAGCTATCATACACATCCCAACTAAAATAGTTGCTTAATTACTCCAACTTATCAAGTTACTTTACCTGACATTGACGAGCTCCACTTCAGTGATGTTGAGAAAAAACATCTCAGCCTCCTCTGGAAGACTGTCATCATGGATATACAGTGTGACATGCTGAGAGGTCTGGCCTTGGGTAAAGAGCAGTCTCCCTGAAGCTGGAGCAAAGTCAACTCCACTGATTGCTGTATAGCCTGAGGTCTGATAGGTCGCCCAAACACTGCCCAGACTGCCTAAAGAGCGGGTAACTGTTATATTCACCTGCAGAAAAAACAGAAACAAGAGAGAATATGAAAATTTATTTATCAATGAGTCTACTCCACCATAGGGAGTAGGGTTGGCACCACAAGTCTGATTTTGTTAGCCTCACCATTTCCTCCTCCTCGGAGGCTGTGATCTTGTGCTGTGTGAAGGAGAACAGGCCATATGGGTTGTCACTGGCTGCCATAATAATCCTGGCATGTTTGGCTATGGGACTGATTTCCAGTCCAGAGGTGGCAGAGGTCAGGGTAAGCTGGTATTCACGACGCTCTTCAGGGAGTTCATCATCCAGGACCTGGCATGATGGTAGATATGACAAAAATCGCTTTGTAGAGAGCACTTAAAAAACATTATTATGATGCATTTTGGTTTCAATATGTATACTCTGCATGGCACTGATACATACAGACAAAAAGTGGATTTTTTAGTACCTTCAGAGTAATGGTGGCAGCAGACTGTCTGTCTCTCATAGTCACAGTGCCAGAGATAGCTTCAAACTCAGAGACCACAGCTGGAGTGATATTCCAGTACACCTGGACCTCCCCAAACACACCTGGCCCTCGCACAAGGCTGTGGGATACACACAAGTATACACAAGGATTTTACATGACATTCTTGATTAATAAACAGAGGCAGTGAAATTCAATCTGTTATCCCAGATTCATGATACAGTTTGATGTTATCTCACCTGACCACTGCACTACCATTGTAATCTCCCTGAGGTTCTCCAATGAGGATGTTCCTGGAGGACTCCTCTATCCCAATGATCCCCAGGGCAGCCTTGTCTGCCCTGATAGTGATGGTGGCCATGCCTAGAGGAGGACATGAGGAGACCGGGGTAGGAAAGGCAGATGAGGAAGATGGATATGATTACTGCAACACGAAAGTGGAAATACTGTACATCACACTTTGGGTGTGAGTTTTTGTCATTAATACGAACCATTTAAGGGATCAATGACAGCAGCACTCTCAGCTGGAAACAGCCAGACAGTGAAATGCTCATCTCCTTCCAGCACAGTGTCAGCAACAGCTCTAATCACAAACGTCTTCACAGAGTCAGTCTGGAAAGCATGAAAAGTATATCAGGCTTCAGCAATGCACTATTTGCAGCACACATACATAAAATATTAAATAATGCCCAATATTATTGTTACAGGCTACTAAATAATTCAATCAAAATAGTAATGTAACAATTTGTGGTTGGACAGTGACACAGCCCATACTGTACTGTACCTCAGTAAAGACAAGAGTGCCATTGAGAGGCGAGAGGTCATCTGCAGCCTGGTCTTCCAGCTGCCACCTCAAAGTTACTGCGCCCTCACCTCCCGAACTACGCAGCACTGCTAGTGTCGCCACAGCAGCAGGATCATCTACAAACTCTGGCTCACTGACAGTAACCTAAGACGGAATTGAGTGAGATGGTTATTTGTTATATTTAAAAAGTAAAATGAATGAAAATGAATCATACTCTGTAGAATAGGAAGTTGTACATAAATTAAGGATCACTGTAACATTAGAAGGATTTCAGTATATAAGCAAGGTAAGTCTGATTAAGTCCTGGTGGACCACAAATCTGTTGATGGAAAAAGTGTCCCTAAGTATACAGATTGTCATTTAGACTCACTTCTAGTTCCTGAAATCCAAAACGCCCGAGGGGTGAGTCGTTGGGTGGAATGCTGATAGTTACAAAGGTCGCATCTCCAAGGCGAGCACCACCAATCACACGCAGCAAATTCACTCTGAAGGTCTCAGAAGTCTCAACCTGTTCGTCATCCAAGATGGTGATGGCAATCGTGGCTTCGCTCTAAAATTTAGATAAGGGAAACACCAGATGAAACTCTGGAAGCTGCATATAAAAACCTGTGGACAGCTTCACTTCAAGGCTTGATGTGAAATCAAAGGCGGGTTCATTTCAAATAAGGACAATATATCCACTTGCCTCCCCATCTTGAAAGGTGATGTTCCCGGATGTAGGGCTGAAATCATCAAGATCAGCTGTGATTGGCTGAGCCTCCCAGTAGAGGACGAGTCTTCCAGTTGTACCAGCGAGTCGCACCACTGACAGAAGGAAGATGTTGTCTGGTGGTGGTAACTCATATGCCAGCATGCTTCCAGGGATATCCTGGCGAAAACAATTATAAGGATTGAATATCATTAGAAGTTATTAATCTATTTAGTCTTTTAGATGCGTCAATATTTTATCAGTTAAGAAGTAATTTCTATAAAGTTTCTAAGCACCTCATCAAAGACATAAATTCTTATATTGGTATAATTAATGCATCTTTTTATGTTCATGTCCAATTCAGAGAGATGACTCTACACTAACCTCAGAAACACTGAACTGCACAATCCCTCGAGGGTCATCGTTCTCCTGAATGGTGACCTCTGCGACCTCCATACCAGGCCTCTTCACACTGGGCTGGCCCGCTCCCACTGACCCTCCAATGAGCTCCACACCGGTGATATTTACCAGGAAACTTTCTGCCAGCTCTGGGATGTCATCCTTAGAATACACAGATGAAAATGTACACTAAATAACAGAAAAAATAAAATCCTTGTTTCTATCTTCCAAACAAATGTATAATTAGAAGTGCAAATGTGGGGGAAAAAATAAGGAAAAAGGGTGAGAGAAAGCACAGTTTATTGAAGGTTAATGGTTATTTCGGGATACATACAACAGGAGTAGACAAAGGAGGGAAAGTGTTACATTTATCCCTCTCGCAACAGCCTACGCCTGACATTTAAAGGCTCATCTTTGGACAGTCACAGTGCTGGTCACACTACACTGTATGTTTTCTCCTGAAGGCAGAAACAGGAGTCAGTCTGCTATAACCAGCCTGAATGGGCGTGTGTGTGGGAGGTGTACGATAAAATTGTGGATGAGATTGTGCAAGAACATGTATTATCTCTTATCTCTGATGGGAGATTGATTGTATTTTAATGCTCTCAGTTTTTTCTTTATAATTGCTTTCTTGGTTTCACATGTTAAGTAGACACATGAACTTAATACTCTTTCCTTACCGGTAGGATTGTGACAGTGACAAGGGCCACAGTAGCACCATTTATCATGATGATGGTGTTGTCTTTGGGGGTGTAGTCTTGTCCTGCAGTAGCCTGGTTAGACGGGGGCTGGTACATGGCCGGGCTGGTCTGGTAATGGATTTCCACCTCACCTGAAGAGCCCTGCTCCCTTACTATAGAGAGAGTCACGTTGACTGAATCCCCTGCAGGTTGGGAGAAAAGGGAATGTACATACACACCAATGTTAAAACACAGCACTGAAATCATATTTATAAAGATTTGTCATGTCACGGCAGATGCCAATAACAACCTAAAATAGAAACAATCCAATCAATTCAAGTTAAATAATATTTGAAGGACAGTATAAAGGTATGTTGCTCCACCTCTTGGACTTCTCTGACACTTTGGGCTGGCCTCCAACATACAGATTAAGACAAATCCTAAATTACTTCACATCCTGGAATCAAAGCAGATCTCCTTTACGGTAAATCTCAAAGTGTGATTACTGTAATAGCTACTTAAGAAACTCATTCCAAAAAAAGTGGTATTGGTATGCAGCAAACAGCTTAACTCACAGCAACTGTTTCGTGGATAAAGAGAGACCAAAATTGAAGGAAACCTTTGAATATGTTAGAAATAATGTAAACTCATTACAGAAAATACGACTCCTCTGCGCTATAATCCAGTAACAACATACATTCACCGACAAATCATCATACATCTTATGTATTCATTTCTTGTGACATAAATTCTACTCTTACTCTGTGGTTCTTGTGTTAGTGTGAACTGGGAGTCCAGATGCCATCCAATCACCCCATACGGAGAACCATTTGGTAGGATGCTGAGTAGAGCTTGCGCCCGCTGCTTGTCAATGACTGCAGCCTGTCGCAGGTCCTGCAGCCCCACGGTGGTGACATCTATGAGAGTGATGATGACGCTCTCTGTCAGCTCTGGGACACCATCTGCTATCACAGTCAGCGAGATGATGGCCACCGACTGGCCCTCTGAAAACGTTACCTATGATACCAAGACAAATTTTTATTTGAATCCACACATTTATGAAGTTACATTATTTTGTCACTGTTTATCATTTTCATACATACAGTGCAGTCATGAGTCTTAATTATGATTGGAGGGCAAAGTTTACTCACCACTCCTGATGTGGGGTAAATGTCTGTCAGACTGCCACTAGCAGCCCAGTGAACAGTCAGTCTGCCAAAAGTCCCTCTTTTTCTCTCCACACTGAGAGAAATTTGATTATTTTGCTGCAGCTCCTCCACCTCCACAGACAGAGAATTCTACAGAGAGGTAGTGAATATACATTTATGTGTTACATCAGCTTGTGGTAATGCTTCATAAATACCCTTAAAATGATTTATTTTTGTGATGTGGTCTCAGAAAGTTAAGAAAAAGATCATGACACAACGACTGCTTAGAGTGAAAATTTGCCATCTTCTATGTTGATGTCCAATCAGTGTTGATGGTAAATGTCGTCATATTGACTAAGAAAGCTCAGTTCACAGCTGCAAAATCTGTCCTTCTTCTTACATTGGGCTCTGTCATTTGACGTGACAGTGACGTAGTTGGAAGGAAGAAGAACTACTGGTTGTATTTTGTCTCTGGGCAGCCAGGGGTGCGCTCTAGTGCTGTTCAAACACAGAACTTCCTTCTTCTTCTTCTCTTAGCTAGTACTGCAAGCTAGTTTTGTTTCCAACAGCAAAAATGCAGCTACACATATGAGTGCAAAGGATGCTCAGGGCAAGTGTAACAGTAATGCACCAACGATGTAAAAAAATAATAATGAGGTGGTGCCATCTAGGATCAAAACTAGTTCAGACTATGTGTTTTTATTTTGTTGCTTGCAGAAGTATTAGTGCATAAACCTCCTGATATATGTAATCACAGCCGACGCGGCTCCTAGAGCAGAAGAACTCAGCTTTCTTGGTCAAAATAGCACACAAAGGGTTAAATTGACGATATAAACATTGATTGGACACACCCACATAAAATCTTTGTCTGTGTACCTGAGCAAAGCCGATGACTCCATGGGCATCATCGTTGGTTGGCACAACGACAGTCACCTGACCACCAAATCCAATCTCAGCCCCGCCCTTTGGATTCTTCAGGCTAACATAGAAGTGCTCTTGCTCCTCAGGGATGTCATCATCTATGATGTTGACTGCTATCTCTAACTCACTGTCACCCGGTGCAAAGTACAACTCCCCGAAACTGAATGTAAGAAAATAAAGAAAACACATAGTGAATTATGTGACTTTCTTTGTGTCTTATTACTGCTTGTGCAAGATTTGCTTTTCTGGGCAAAAACTATCCTGTCTGCAGTTTTAAAAACCACTTTGGGTACCTGGGTATGAAGTCAGACTGATTGGAGACAGAGGTGAATTCATACACAGTGGAGCTATTCTCTTCAGAAGAAGCCAGGAGGGTCTTGGTGGTGTTTAGGGATGGGACTTTGAGAGAGAGGAAGCTAATGGCTGGAGGGGCCCTCAGGATCATGGCAAGCAGGTCAACATCAGACCTCCAGGAGTACAACGATGAGCCATTTCTTCCAGCTAGCAGGACATAAGCTTTAAGGGGAAAAAAACATTGATAAGGTTAATTGTTTTTCATAGCACAATTGTGGATGAGAGTGTCAAACAAAGCAGTTTAAGAAATGTGTGCTTACTGATCCCGGAAGGAGCTGTGAAGGGGTGAACAAATGTGAGGCCTGGATGAGGAATGGATTGATAAAGCTGCGGTGAAGGCTGCCCCGAGCTCCACAGAAACACCTCACAGGATGGAGAGAGACCTGGAGAAAGATACAGGAATGCACAGAAACACATTCTGGTTGACATGCTTTCATGCTAGAATAGCATGTTTATGTAAAGTAAGGACTGGTTTGACTGACACACCCAAGACTGACAAATTACAACCTCTGAGTCCCTCTGTGGCTCTGCTCTGCTCCACACTGAGGCCTTTCCCGTAAACCCACAACAGGTCTGAACCAAGAAAACTCACCACTTTTTGCAGAGTCAGAGGGATTATGTCTCATCAAAATATACAGAGTGTAGTATAAATACATGATGTGGTGTACACTGCGAATTTTGTCATTGTAGTTGAGAAAACAGAACAAGGCTGTTTTGTCTGTAAAAGACACATAGTTTCTGTGTGCCTTCTAAAGTATCACCGATTTGTTTGTACTACCCTAACCAACATTTAACCGCTGCAAAATCCACTAGAAAGTACACTGAGAGTACAACCACAGAAAACAGCATCTCATTATTGCAAAACACAACCATCCTCTAAGCATACACTTGACTCCTATTCTAGGCCATTTTTAAATATATAATCTCTGCACCACAGTCCTTTGAAATAAACAGGCTCATATATTTTCAATTTACCAGCTTTGCACCCGTTCACTTATGTTCAAATAAAAAGTTATTGACAAGATTTACTTAAATGAGCAAGAAAAACAGCAAAACGGGTCACCTTCAATGACAACCAACAGCAGAGTGTCCTCTGCTCTGGTGTTGATCGCCTCCACCTGAATGGCTCTGCCAGTGAGTTGGAGAGGCTGCGGATTCTGAAATCTTCCATTGGTCCTCTGAAGCAGAAGGCAGCTGACGGTCTGCCTGTCAATGCACACTAACAGGTAGGGAAAATCTGCACGAGTGAATGGAGCTACAGTGAGGATGTCTTGTTCGAAGTCAAGAGTCTGAAGGAGAGTGAAGGAGCCTGCGGTCCAAACAAAAATCTGTAGCATGAAACAAACAAAACCTGATTTTAGTCTTACAGGGTTGAAAATTCCTCCATTGAAGAGCATTTGCCTGTTTTAATGATTCTGACATAAACAATCAAACAATCAAAACAAAGTATAAACAATCAGAGATCTGTCTGAACAGTGGGACAGTCAGCCTCACCTGGCTTGATGCTATCAGATAGTCTCTGCCTTCAGCTGAGAAGTGTTTCACATCAAGAGCTTCAACACCTAGAGTTTGCTCCTAAAGGAATCAGATTGATACAAATTACATGAAGAAAATAAGAGACAATTCCACTGAGTTATGGCAACATACAATAATGAAATAGCAATGCTGTACAATGACTGCGTTTATATACATACCAATGTGATATTGAGGTCCTTCTGTAATTTGAAGATGCTGAGGTTGGCAGCAGGAGAGAAGGGAGGGCCACTATGTGTAATGCCTATGTAGGTAGAGCCATTCACTGCAAACCCCACACAAGAGCTGGGGTTCTGAATCCTAACAGACTGTAATGACCAAAAGACATGCAGATTTTTATGCTTATGATGTGATTAGCTTTTGTTGTGGCTCACTGCTCCAGTTCCAATAGATGTTTTAGTATGTAGAAACATCATGTGATGGTTGAGGGATCATTAGCCTACCTCTACTGGCACAAAAACACCCTGCCACTGATAAAGAGTGGCCAAAGTATGGGATGATCCAACAATGGGCTTCCTATCCAGCCTCATAGCCAGGAAGGAAGAGCCTTCGGGAAGGGAGCACCAAGAAGAGGTGGGGTTGTCTTCAAAGCTCTGGTACACACCCATCACAGAGAGGTGACCCTCTAGAAGAAAAAATGAAAGAATCATGGTTGCTTATTGAAAGAAACATTGGATTAAATAAACCACAGAAGACAAGAGGGACATTTACAAATGTTCAGGAAGTTTGGTAACTTTGAATTAAGGCATTTAACGGTCTCACCGGAGGCAACAGCTGTGTCAGACTGCGTCTCCCACTCCACACTGACAGCTGACTCCAGGCCATTACTGCGAGACACGGTGAGAAAGACTGCCCTGCTGCCTTCATCAGCAACCACCTCTGTGTTAGTTCTGTAACGAAAACAAACACTGAGTAAGACAACACGTTTTTGCACAAGACTTTGCATTTTAGCTCTGATGTATTTTTACACATTTTTACAGCAACATGTACATATTACAGCATATACTGCAAGTCTCTAGGATATGCTAAGTTTCAGATCGTTTGATGCAACTCGATTGAGACCTGTTGATTGTCGGCCCAATACGGAACAAGCCAGAAGGAGCCAGGTTCTCCAGGACAGTGATTAGAGTTTGGAGTTGGTCACCCAGACGTGCACCTCCTGTTGGGCTGGACAGGGTTATTGTGAAGGTTTCATTCACTTCAGGCTCAGCATCCAGTACTGCCCAGACCTCCAGCATCTGAAAAAAATGAATATGTTGTTTCAATCATAAAAAGTGTTCACATTAATATTTAAAACAAGTGAAAATTGACTACTTAAATGCACGATACAGTAAAATTTTACAGCTTTTAGTGCAAAAGAAAAGAAAAAGAGGTCTTAAACAATATTTTTTTATGTATGTGTTTACATTTTAAAACCAGTAAAAATCTTTCCCTTACCTTAAATCTGACTCCATCCTCTAGCACCACAAACCCTTGTGCTGGCATCAAATCATCCTCTGCTAGACTGCCGTTCGCGTCAGTGATGGTAAACTGAACAGTTACTGTGCCAAATGTGCCTTCCTCGGGATTACGAACCACGTAAAGGGTGGCCACGCTTTCACTCAGCCCAGACACAGACGTGGGCTCCTTCAATAAGAAATGTTCGCTGGTGTTAAAGGAAATGACACCATGTCCATCGTCACTAGCCAGGATATTCACGGTCGCTATCAGAAAACAGAAGATAACATCATAGTCATGTACAGTTAGGTCAGACGAGAATCAATCAGTCATAAATTAATCTAAACAGTAGTTTTATAATACTAATAGTGTTACAGTACAATAACTGCTCACTGGAAAATCTTTGGTGTCTTGTATAAGATTTTAAAAATTATACAAATCCTCTAAAATCTGCCAGCCAATCAGAAACGAGTATTTTCTAAGTAGAAGACCTCTTCTATCTCTCACTTAACCCATATCACTACAAAGTCTCATGAATTACACATTATGTATTGCACATTTTAACAAATATGCACTAGACGTTTATGTTGCACTTCCCCTGACATTTCTGACATTGACATTCTTTTTTATTCTACTGTGCCCCTGTCTCTACCTGTGGTATTGGTACCCAGCTCCAGACCAGGCGAAGGCTCTGAGAGGATGAGCTGGAATCTCTCAGCTCCCTCTGGAATAGCATCATCGATGATCTGCACTTCTACGAACTTGTGCCTTTCGCCATCAACAAAATGGAGCATCTGTATGAACAGAGGACATTTCAGTTTGAACCCTTGACTATACTCAATATCTGCGCAGACTTTCAGTCATCCAGGTTATGGTATATCTTGAGGGGCCAAATGGCAACTTGGTAGAAAAACATTTTAGCTCTCATCCCAAAAGGCTTCTCCAGTTTATCTTCTTCAAATCTGAGAAGTCGAGTTGCTCTTAACTTGGCCTCTCTGGACATTCATGCTACTACAAGTATTATATGATGTGCTGTGTAATTATGTGTATGTGTATCTGCAATTTTGTGAGTACTGTTTGAATAATATGGTGTTTGGCTGACCGTGTCACTGGTGTTATAGTCCAATCCCTGTTGAGCTTCAAGGTTCTGAGCATAGAAGAAGAGAGAGACATTTCCATACGTCCCCTTGTTCCTGTAGGCCACCAGAGTCAATACCCCTGTTGTTTCATTCACTTCAAACCTGCAAACCAGAGCATATTTGGATGAGAAAAACAATAACAGCATGTATAAATCAACATCAAAATGTGTTATTTTGGGTGCATTTCTTACATGGTGTTTGTCCATTCAATGACTCCTCTAATTCCGTCATTAGCAGCAATGCTAACCTCTGCCACCAAATCCTGTGTGTCTGGGGAAATAAAATCATACAAAGAGGAAACATATTATGAGTTTAAGACTGTCAGTTCCTCTTGATGACTGTAGTAAAATAAGTATTGAAAAGCATTGATGTCAGTGCTGACTTCAGGGCTGTAACTACAGTGCAAGCACCAACAGCAAGATGCGCAAGAGGAAACTGCAGAGGATCTAACTCCCGTCATGGCACATTTGAGCAGAGGATTACAGCTAAGAAGCGTCTCCTGTAAGTGGCTTGAAGGCTGAGCAGCCAAGTCTTTTGGGTGGACTGATTTATGACCCCCTGAATAGTCTTCTCCCATTCACTCTATGGCCAAAACACTGGGAGGCCAGCTACGGGTTTAGTTTGGCTTTCTCTCTCGTCACCACACAGTGCTACTCGGCTCCCACCAAATCCCCAGGCTTCCTCAATCATGGAAAGCATCAATCTCACCATCCAAGCCACATAATGACTGCTGCCAAAAGAGCGGCTGTGTGTTTACTGTGCGTCTCAACGCACAAGGCCCATCGTATTCTGGGAGGCTACTGCTGTGCCCATAGTATTCTGTCTACTCATCACTTTCTAAAGTTACTCATTCATAAATTGGACTGTGGTCTGGATTATGCAAAAGCAGTAGCAGTAACTACCAAGCTCTTACATGGTGCATTTTGACAGTCAGCTGCAAAGTTTTACTTTAATGTAGCATACAGGAGCACTGTGCATCAAACTACATGGCATTTTAGGCAAAGCTTGTGAACATATGAATTTGTTTTTTACCTGGCAATGTGCAATACACAACCTCTACTCACACAGAGGAAATGATGAGAAATAATAAACAGAAAAGAAATAGAGTGATCTCATAAAATTACAATTACAAATGCAAAATGCATCAGAAAAAGGTAAAACAAACACAGAAACACTGACAGAAATCATCAAGGAATTCTACATGTAATTTGACACTGTAATTGAAGAATGATGGCCAAAGGTGATGAAATAAATTTAGTTACGACTTTGGTACATACCCAGTTGGGGAGCAATGGCAAGAGTCGTGATGAGTACTGCTGATGTTATGTTGACCAGAAAGAACTCCTGTAACTCAGGGATGTCATCCTAATGAAACAAATGCATATAAAAAGGTTTAAGTTCAGTTTAGTTTATTTGCACATACATGTGTATAAAAAGTAAGAATTTTAAAAAAGTTTGAACATTGTGCGGGAGAGGTTAGAAGCCAAAAATTAAGATATCTATTAAATGACAAGAAACATACATTAAAAAATAATAAAGACTGCATAATTGATTAAGACCGAGAAGTGACACAAAATGAAAGAAATAAACAAATTATAAATAAGCTGAGATACAAGGGAATCAATGAAGTGTTGTAAATCTTTAAAAAAAATTAGAGTCCTTTTTTGAGATGTTTTCTGAGTAACGATAATGTACTGTAAATGTAGATTGCAGTGATGGAATTAAGTTGTTCCAAAGATATGGTCCTCTGTATTTCAATGACTATTAATTAAATAATTTAAATACCACACTCATGCAAATCTGCTTCACAGACTTAAAGCTTATGTAAGAAAGAGAACAAGAGCTTACAGGAGCTAAGGTAAAATATTAATTTTGTCATTATGTGAAACAAGTCAACACTGTAATCCCACAAATGTTGCAGGCACACCCTGAAGCAATCAGACAGGAGTAAAACAAAAAAAATTCAATGGTGAGGCGCACTGAAAGTCATATGGAACAATAGTGTGTTAAAAAACAGTCTGGGCTGACCAACTAAAACAGGTAACTAGTTTGATAAAGGACAAATAAAAAAATGGAGAACAGTGAAGGTCTTTACCTCCAGTATGGTGACTGGGATGGCGACAGAAGTCTGTCCATCTTGAAGGATTACAGAACCAGTACCAGAGACGAAGTCTTGTCCCGGGTCAGCAAGAGCACCCTCCAGCTGGGACATGTCTTGTAGAGAACCTCTTATAACCTCGTAGGTGATATTCACTGCTCCTGTACATAAACATTTAGGAATTGTATCAGCTTCAACGTAATAATTGGACTGACATAACTAAAAGGGAACCCATTTATTTCATAGAGGTTTTTGTGTCCACACTTGGCCCACTAACCTGAGGCACCAAACTCTCTGTTGACGTAGACGTTTAAGGTTCGGTCCCGCTCCTCTGTGGTCACCCTAAGAGATGACGGGGCGATGGTCAGCAGCCCATAGGGCTCATCACTGGTGTCCACAGTAAGCACCGCCTCACTGCCCTGAACATCCAGAGCAGCATGGCCTGTCACCACAACACCTGTGCGGATGTTATGGAAAAGTTAAACAATAAGAGAATCTGACACAAGATATTTTTAGGTATTTGTTTTTTCATGCATACTAATCAACAACAGAGGTAGTAGGAGGAGATGCATTACCGAACGTTTGTATGTTCGACAAGGAAACTTTGTATTCATCCTTGTCCTCTGGTGTGGCATCCTCAAGAAGCTGCAGGACTATGGTGCCATTTAGTTCTCCCTGAAAGAGACACATCCCAAATACATAATTACAGCTGGAGACAATTCAGTTTTACCTTTTTTTAGTTGATCCTATAAACTCTGCATTTGATACCTTCAGCCGCCCTTACAGAAGAACAACAATAATAACGTGCTGACGTCTGCATGGCACATACTGTGCAACAAATGTGTTTAATCCCACAATAAGTAAATATTTTCAGTGATCCTCATCTAGTGTTTACCTCAGTAAAGAAAAGTGTCCCTGAGGTTTTAGTGAAGGTCCGGTGTACAAGGGGCCCCTGTACAGTCCAATCCACTGTGACATTACCCAGTCCTGGAGGTGTTCTCAACACTAACAAGGACAGTCTCTCACCTGTAACATGAAATGTTCAAGTATAGGTTTGTAGTGACAGATACATTTATGGACTGTTTTTCTTTTAATGTAGATGCCAGGAGAGGAAACTCAAGGTCTCTACTTGTATGCATTACACTCTGGGAGAGTTAAACCGCTCATGCATACATAATTTCAAGATAATGACAGACAAGCACAGAGCCCACCTGTTGCTACATGCTGCTAGTACTATGAGTGCATTCATTCACGTTTACACTCATACATAATTAGGACTCATCTCTGGTGACAGTGGAAAGTATTTAGGATTTAAAGTTTGCAAGTGATATTGTGCTTGGACAGACTGAAAAATCCAAACACACTCGCAAATCATCAAAAACAGCCACCCACCTTCTCTGGCGATGACAGAACGTGAGGCTGGATGGAATCCTACAATCCCGGCCACATTATCGTTAGCCAGTATCACTATGGTTACAGTGTCAGAGCTGGGCAGGATCCGACTTCCTCCTTCTGTATTAACAAGACCAATCAGGAGGCTCTCTGTGTCCTCTGGCTCAATATCATCTTTAATTACTATCTCTATTGTCTTCTTTAGATCACCTGGTGGCAGAGAGGATAAAGTACACACAAGCTGTTTAATAGGACGTCATTTCAAAGATTTTTTTTTTTTTTTACAAAATTCTTGATAGAGAACTATAAAACTGCATACTACATCAGTGAGTGATCCACATACCATCAAAGACCAGAGTTCCTCCAGTCCCAGTGAAGTCAGCATCTGGTGTGGCTTTTCCTCCAACAAACCTCCACTCCACGGTGACAGTGCCCAGATTCCCTCCTCTCCTCTCTATAACAAGAGGCACCACAACAGCCGGCTCCTCTCGGACCTCTAGATAGAGCCCCTCATTGGTTGTGTTGGGACTGAGGCTATATATCAAAAATACACCAAATGCATCTCCATTCATCCCGATAGTGACCACTGCTTCATCTGGCTGGCCAATCGAGGGCAGGTTCTTCTTAGCCACAGTCAGATTTATCAGCTCTACCTTTAAACATCAAATTGTAATACATTTTATTTGTTAGACAGTTAAAATAGAAGGAATGTTAAAAAAAATTAAACCATACATAGAGCAAGGCTTGATTGGGTTTTACCTTTAAGATCTGTATGGAGAAGCTCTCGTCCATTTCAGGGAATTTATCAGTCAAGATTGGGACTGTGAGGTTGGCGACCTCGTACCCATCTTCCATGAAGGCACTTTGAGCCGTCACAGGGGTGTAATCACTCCCTGCCACAGCCTGGGCACTGAACAGGACAGCAGCTGCAGTAATGTTTTTTACATGAGTCATAATCTGAGATTTAGCAGTCAGCTGGTCAGCCCCCGAAGTCACCCAAGTGCAGGATGGAGAGGTCTCCCCTGACGACAGAGAGAAGGCCTGGCAGGCATGCTCTCTCAGACAGGCAGCAGCACATGCAGCCAGGGGGTCTCCCTGACCAGTGATGTTGAAAGTCCTGAGGGAGGCACTGGATGGAACGCCTGGTTTTGGGAGGTCGTAGTACATCAGCAGGTCCTGGCCGTCAGCCTGGGCCAAGCTAACAATGTCAATCTCAGAGGTGCTGTACACAATCTCCAAGCGACCAAAGTGGCCACCTCTGGAATAAAGGCAATGTGGATGATAGAGAATAGACAACAGACAGGAAAGTGAAGGTTTAATGTGAAAAGCAGTGCATAAAAAATAACATGAAATAATTAATTATTATTTTTATTATTCCAGAAGAAATCAACAATTAAAAGCACCTTCTTCGGACAGTAATATTGGCCCTGTAAACTCCCTCCAGTGGCTCCTGAAGGCGGTAAACAGACTGTTCAAAGTAGACTGTCCCATATGGGTTGTCATTGTCAGGCACTATTATGTCAACTGATGTATCCGCTCCGAGGCTTCCTCCATTGCTGGCACCAGTAAGCTCTACCTTAATTATCTATAAAATACAGAAGGAGTGTAATAAGAATTGTGACTAAAATAATGTAAACTATTTCAAGAGATGCATTATTTCACGTAATACACATTTTCAATGTCAGCTTTTTACCTCAGTGATTTCAGGTACATCGTCAGCTAAAATTTCCACTCGAAGCGTCTTCATGGTCTCTCCAGGAGCAAATCTCACCTCTCCCGATGTGGGTCTGATGTCCCCCACTGCTAGTTTACCATTGACAGTGGCCTGCCACTGGACTACCACTGTGCCAATAGTACCAGCATTACGCACTATCGGCAACGTGACCTCAATGGAGTTAGACCCTGGCTCCTCGATGGTAACTGGAACAGCTTGGAAGACTAGGCAGAAATAAAATCAAGAACTTCTTTAAGAGACTGCCCAGAATAAGATGAAAAGATTGAAACACATCCTGGAGAAGGTCTACTAACCAAAGGCACCAAAAGGGTCATCAGAAGGCAATATGGTGATGATGGCACGTGTGAGCTCCCCCAGGAGAGCTCCTCCGGTGGTCTGGTTGATCAGCTCGATGCGAAAGGTCTCCTCCAGCTCAGGGACCAAATCGTTGATGACATAGATGGGCACAGATTTACTGGATTCCCCCTCTAGGAGGACCACATCAGTGGAGGCTACACTGTAGTCTTCACCTGTTGGTTTACATGCACACACATGTGGACATGGCCTGCCTACTCAAACACAAATCATTGAGAAAGATTTAAATCCATGCTCCATGCATGACACTTACTGACTCTAGCGGTCAAAGGCACTGCTCGGAACTTGACAGATACGTCAGCAAAAATCCCCCCAACCCGTGTAACATTTATTATGGGCCCAACGTAGTGTTCAGCTACGCTGACAGCAGAAGCCGAAAGCTGGAGGACTCCAAAAGCATCGTCGCTGGCCTCGACTATCACCTGGGCCACAACTTCAGTCTTGGGACCCAGAGAAGGGGAATTGGAAACTGGAAGGAAAAGTAAGAGGAAATATCATTAATTTATCATTCTCGATCATTATGTCTTAAATGAATATCACAGGTGAAATTTCCCCCTGAGTGGGAGTGTCAGGATCTTACTGAGCCTCTCCTGCTCTCCTTCGATGAGTTGCACACTGATCAACTTCACAAACACTGATTCGTCTCTTTCAGGATCCTCATCATCCAGCACTCGGAGGGTGATGTTTGCTTCACTCTGATTGGCCAAGAACACAACAGAATCCAGGAGGGGAACAAAATCTCGCCCCTCAGTGGCTCGGCCCACCCCAGGGGTCCTGTAAGGTTCTGGATCAGCCTCCTTTAGTGTCCCATACATGACTTGCACCTAGACAAAATAAAAATAGAAAATACCTTATATTTTGGTAAATCCACCACATGTGGACAATCATCATTCTGGATTGTTTATTTATTAAGTCAAAGAATCGACTGTGTTCATTTTTCTACTTCCTATACAGTTTCTAAATCTTCTACAGTGAGACACACCTGACCCATCAGGCCTCTCTGTCGCAGGATGGTGAGGGAGACAGTTGAATCAGCCTCAGGAAGTCGAACAGAACTTGTTATGTTGTCGAATACAAAAACACCATAAGGATTGTCGCTGGCAAGCACCGTCAAAGTAGCAGATGTCTGAGCACCAAGACGACCGTGGGAGACGTTAACCAAGGACACGTTGAAACTCTTGTCCAACTCAGGGATCTCATCCTCAGCCACTTTGATGATGATGTTCTCCGATGTCTGACCTACACCAAAAGTGATGTTCCCAGATCTGCTGAGGAGCTCCCCCTCGGAACTGGGATCAGCCTCCCAGTATACAGTTACATTGGAGAGGTCACCAAAGGACCGTTCCACCTGGGAGAAAACAGCATAATGATGAACAACACCTAACCATACATAGATTTTTCTTTTTTTAAATCAGACAGTATCAACATCTTAACTTGATAATGCAAAAACGAAAAAAGCATCAATCTTAAGTCTTGCTGTGTGCCTGCTATTTTTAAAGTATGTATTACACTAACCTGCAGGACCACAGAGCTGCGTCCATCCTCAGGTTCTGTCCCGTTAACAGACCGGGATTCAGGACTGAACTGAAACACTCCATGGGCATCATCAGAAGCAGCAATGGTCACGGTGATGCGGGACGCAACTCCCAAGTTGGCTATACACAAAATACCAGAATCTGTGTTACTTTTTAGCAATACATTTGTTTTATTTCAAAGTAAATGAAAAGTACCCAATGGAGGAGGGAAGGCAAGTGTGAGTATCATGTTTTAGTTAACCAAGTTGGTGATTTGATAGAAATAGCAGCATAGCACCTTCTTGCTACTAAATAGTGATACTATGGTCAAGAGCATCAGACTGAAATGACAGCTGCCCGTAGTTTGTAAAAAACACTGAGGTCTCTGACAATTTGTGTCAGCCACTTACCCCTTCTGCCCGTGAAAGGCTATTTGCTTTTCCCACATCTCTCTCCTTGGGTACTTCTCACAGTACAATGTAAATAACACACACAATTGGACACACAGTCATATGAACACACACCCCTTCAGATGTGTGCACGTGCATATGCACTTCAGACTGAGCTACAAGATACAAACTGATGGGGTGCTGGGGAACTACATCTGATTATATGCAGCAGTCCAATTCACCCAAGAATATCAGTCATAAAGTTTTCAGAGGAGAGTGTTTCAGCTTTTATATTCCGAATCTTGTTTTCTATCCAACCAGCCATAAATGTTATTCTGAAAGAAATAAAGTAATTTGTGAGGAGTTCACATCCTCACATTTAAATATATTAAATATAAAATCATAAAAATATTGCTTGTCGGTAACAGCAATTAGTCACTTGATCTCTACTAGAACTGAACTTTCAGATATTGTGCCGTTGGGATTGGGAAAAGATGTGGGTGCCGGGGTGAAGGAATGGAGACGGGAAGCAGTTTGGGAAGTAAAGGAGTGGGACACTTACCATGGTGGTGAAAGGATGGAAGAAGGAAGTCAGAGTCACTCTCCCCACTACCACTCCCTTCACTACGCAGAAACTGATCCACTGATGGATCACACACGAGGATAAAACAAGTGTCACACCAGAGGAAGCGCAAATGGGAAGGAGGGGAGGTCGGATGTCACATAGGCAGGTTGGTATGGGGAAGCACACAGGAGCACAGCACACAAAACACACAAAAACAGTGGGGCAGATTACAGGATCAGCTCAGCGCTAATTAACATGGGTGAAGACAGGTTTTTTATAAAAATTAACTTAAAAAACTAATAAGTAGTTCTAAGGCTCAAAATACATCAAATGTGATGTCACACTAATGAAAATAGCATCATGATTTTTAGACAAAATTTCTTACCACCTCCATCAGCATTGTAGAGCTCCACTCTAAAAATTTTGTCCAGCTCAGGGACAGGATTGTCTACAATGGTCACACTGATGAACTTCAACCTCTCCCCTGGAAGAAAGTCCAGCATGCCCTCTGAGTCCTGATGGTAGAATGCAGACAAAGAGGTAACCAGGGAATTCGATTTTCAATACATCATTGACGTGAATAAATCAGCCCAATTATTCATGACTTTAGTGGAAACAAACCTCGTAGTCTTCAGGGCTGGACGCTGTGAAGGGGGTTGTCCTGTATCCCACCATGACTCTTCCCAAAAGGCCTTGGGCCCTGACCACCAGCAGACGGGCTTGTCCATCTTCCTCGTTAACAGTTATGTGGGCAGGCTCTAACGCTGGAGAGATCAGGCCCTCCACTGGAGGGCTGGGCTGAAATTGCAGCAGACCTGGGCAAGGGAAGGGTGTGTGAGTTTGTGTGTTACAGAATTAGTTATAGGAAATAAAATAAAGGGGAATGTTATGTGAAGGAGGGGAATGTTGTGATGGAAACAGGAGGGTATGGAAACAGGAATGTCATGTACATAAGGAGAGGTCGAAGAAAAAATTAGTTGCCCTAATGAGCCACTACTCACTATATGATCTTAAATATGACTAGCTTATTGCTGAAAGTAGCTAAATTGAAAGTATACGAGTACTGTTTTTTGGGCGTGTGCGTGAATACCGTAGGGGTGGTCACTTGCTGTGACAGTGATGGTGTTAATAGAGTTATTTGGGTCGATGCTTGCACCACTGGTGGGTGTGGAGCCAGGCTTCCCGTCAGCGGACTCTGCTGACACCAGAGTGATCTGAAAGGACTCTGCTAGCTCTGGGAGGTTATCATCCAACACCAACAGGTTCAACACCTAACAGAAAAATTAAAATATAGTATTTTCATTTTCTTGAAAAAAAAAAAAGTCTATATCTAGACATTAAAAGTAGAAACTCAGTTATCAGGTGGCACCTGTTGACATCAGTAAAATCACAAACAACCAGCCACTAGGTGGGGCTGGTTGTCTAAAACATGGCAGTTGGGTGACTGTAACATACAGCCAATACTGTAAACTGGACATACACTATTCATTTGGTGTCAGTATGCTGATGTGTAAATACAGTGCACACAAGCTACATTACACTGAGTGGCTGTGCTCTGTGTGGCACTGGATAAACTAAGACGCGTTTTCACCAGCTCATATAAAAATAACATTAATGCAGTTCCAACTGTTGAGTCACTGACACACACGCAGACGCACGGTACACGCACCTCAGAGCGCTGTCCAGGCATGAAAAGCACAGCTCCAGTGGCATTAACAAAATCCTGATGGGCTGGCGTCTCACTGTCCAAACTATCCAATTGGGTAACACTGTAGTTGACATAAACGTGGTCCAGAGATCCACGCATACGCTCAATCACACAAGAGACAGTGGAGCCCTCCTCAGTGGTCTATGAGGACAAGAAAGATCATAACAAATGTCATTTCATTGTGACGGACTGGAGAATATTATAAATACTGAATGCTTAAATTAGCTAGTATTACCCACAATGTCAATGACCCAGTCTAATTCCAGCACAGTAATGATACAGTTTTAGGGGAAACACCTGATAGCCTACATGCCTCTACGTCTATTTATCTCCAAAGGAGCTAGGACATAAAGAAGATCCTCTACTTCTGAAGGAATGCCATCCCCAGCCCTGCCACCTGTTGTGCTGATGGAAACGAGGAACTAGATCTCCCATTTCCAGTGCTGGAACTCCTGATCCACTTCTACAGGAATGCTCTGAGACTGGCAGATCGCATGCAGCCTCACCAGCTGTCGCTCTACCTGAGAGGGGCCAACATGAGAGCCCACGCATCCAATCCAACTTAAAACGGAGAGAGCATGCTCTCTCTGCAGCCAGGCATGAAGACTGATGAAATATGCAGCAGGACAGGGACTGACAAACCAGGCGGTTTACATTACACGTGTTTCTGTGCATATGCTTTCTCTGTAGACACAAATTGTGACTGTAATGGTAGTCATGCAGACTCAGGCTAATTCAGAAATGCCAGTGAGGTGCTTATAGAGGCTCAAAGTAGCAGAGATGGTCCTAGAAATGCCACTGACTAAATATTGTGCACTTACATCAGGTATGCAGGCACCTGTGAATCCAAAAAGCCCGTTGGCATTGTCGCTCTTCATGACTCGCAAAGTAGCAGTGGGTCTGGGGAAGGGGAGGCGCGCTCCACCTTGAACTGCTACCAACTGCAGATAGAACACCTCCTCCCCTTCCTCCTCGTTATCATCCCTGACCTCCACCACGAACGACTTCTGCCTCTCATCCTGCCGGTACCGGAGGTAACCTGAGATGTTACGCAGGTCTGTTTTAGCAGGCTGGGTGTGAAGCTCGTGGATTTGGCTGCGGTTCAGCTTAGTCCTGTACAAGCGAACATCCTGGAGGAGGCCTGTGTACCGCTGTCCACCCTCAGGATCTGACCCAATAAACACTAATGCAGGTCCTGGAGCAGAAAGACACAGAAAAAAGCAGAACAAATTTTTCATAGAGCAAATGGCCAAAAATGTTTAAACTGGATATCACATTACCGATGTGACGTTACCAAAAGGAAATATTGACATTCAGTAGATTAATGTGGTGCTGGGTATCAAGCTGCTATCCACCAATCACACATCCGCTGATATTGTATAACTTCTAATACTATGGACTATTTGCTATATTCTGTTTCAAACAACATCACTGTGTTGAACAAGTTTCACTGCATCTTTACAGGCTTCAAAGCTGAAGTACTCAATAAATACTTTGATATTAATGAATTCCTTAAATTGTCACAATGGAAAAAAAACATGTTTGACAGGGTCGGAGCTTTTGGATCATTTGCGTGCTTTAACTAAACTAAAGTTAAGTTAACTAAAGTTATCCCATAATGGTTGTATGCCTTGGCCAATCAATCATATCAAGAAGACCTTAAAAAAAAATTAAGTGTATTTTTTGACATTTCACACAGACCCTCAACATGGTAGCAGAGGAAATCTATATAATCACCACAGTGTTGAGATGGACACCCAAGATTAGTGTCCCCAATTCAGTATCTGACCTACCGTCCCCCTTCTGTTCCTGAGTGATGCCATTGAATAATAAAAGTGTTTTTCTTCTTTTGCAGAACATTATGGTGTCACTGTGACGTTGACCTTTGACCTTTTGGACAAAACATGTCATCATTTCATCTAGACAATTTTTTTTTAAAAGATTTTTAAAAAAAAATTTTGGGGGGGATTTTTGCTCTTTTTGGACAGAACAATGACAGTGCGGAAGGGGAGGGAGAGAGGGGGGATGACATGCAGCAAAAGGCCAAGGCCAGACTCCAACCTGTGGCCAACACAGCCTCTGAACATGGGGAGCCCGCTCTACCAGGTGAAATTTTGGATACCCCACTTAAGATTTTGTCATAATCACAAAATGAATTCTGAAGTTATGGCCAAAAGGTTTTGTGAGGTCACAGTGACCTCGACCTTTTACCACCAAAATCTGATCGGTTCATCGTCCATGTGAATGAATGTGCCAAATTTAAAGAAATTCCCTACAGAGAGACATATTGCGTTCACAAGAAAAGGACAAAGGGACGGACAAACCAAAAACATAATGCCTCCAGCCACGGCTGTTAAGACGAGACGTGGTGAGAGAACAGCAACTGGATTTAAATTGCATCATTTCACACTGACTTTTTTTGACCCAGAGGCCAAATTGTACCATAACAACAGCAAGGCTCATATAATCAGATTATTGTTAATGGTGGAAGAAATTTGGTTGCTATGTAGCAGTGTACTGGGAGCCCAAACAGAATCTTGATTAAGGCCACCAAATGTCAAGGTCCGTCTGTCTCATTACTCATTTATATACATACACCTCTTGTGCCTATCGCTTCCTTTACTCGTGCAAAATGGGACAACTGCAGGAAATCTGCCACAGTGAGCAAGTATAAAGCCCTGACACAAAACACATCATCTGTGGTTTGAGTTACCAGTAGCAGACAATAACACATGACATGATTGATGATTATGTATACATCTACTGTGATTGAAGTTAGCCAAAGAACCATCAGAATATTTCCCCTCTGGGAGCTTTTGGTGCAATACAGACTGCGACTATTGTCTCCATTAATTAGAGAGAATAGAGAGAAAAGAAGATGCCGGCTGATTCCCTTTAGCAGTAACAATATCCAGCAGTGCTCAGGCTAAGTGGTCACTCAAGCATAGCAGAGTCCCAATAGTCTTGAACAATGAGGAAGTGACTGAGAAGTGTGTGTGTGTGTGTGTGTGTGTGTGTGTGTGTGTGTGTGTTTGTGTCTGTGTGCATATGATTGCGTATTAGTGTGTGTGCATGCACGACGTTTATAAGAAATTCAGACTTCTATTTCTATACATGCACAATGAGAGAGAAGCTTGAAACCCACTCAACAGACAGGCACACATAAACACACACACACCCACACACACCCACACACACACACACACACACACACACACACACACACTCACACACAGAGAAAGTGGATTCACAAACTCATCATGAAATCATCATTACAAGGATGGTATTTGTGCCTCTCTGACACTGACCATGGTGCTGAGACAACAGTTAACCAAGTCTAGGCTTAGGGGACAAGAAAGCATATTTACAAGTGACAGTAAAAAGATAATTGGACAAAATACGTTTCACACTGCAAAAGTTAAAAAGATTAACTTCAACACAATTTCACATTCCAACAAACTGGTAATACTGGATGCAATTAAACAACATTTCCATCTTTAAATGATATGGAGTTTTCAGCGCAACATGAGACAACTAGCAGTGATGAAAAGACAACATGTTTGAAAGTCACGACTACATATGCTGAACACAGACAAACTATGTCAACTAATATGAACTGCAGACACAAACTGAATGTAACATGCTCAACTGTATGCTCAACAACCTTAATTTTTTTCCACTATGCTATGTTTAATAAATATCTGATAAAATAGCTTACCATCAGTGATGCCCTCTCCTTTGATGCTCCTCAGTCCTCCTGGAATAGGGATCCCATCCAGGAAGAACTCAATAATCCCATCATCAACAGTAATGATGACATGTACCCAGGCATTATCCTCCACATATTTCTCAGCAGTGGCCCGGGCCACCTGGGGACTATTTGATCCCATCACTGTATAATACAGCATCACCGTGACATGAGACTCATTGGTTTGGACTTTCACTCCATAATACAAGGTCCCATTTCTGTTTCCTTTGCTGATGATGAAGCCATCCGTGTCTGGTCTGGGCACTAGCCAAGCAGAGAAGGTGAAGTTTTCAACAGCAGCAGGCCCATCTTCAGGGGAGATGGTCCCGTAAGCTCCTGGAAGCCCAGAGAAAAACCACGTGTCTGTGGCTGAGTGGTGTCGCCTGGCATGAGGCCTGAGCTCAACCTTGTCTGGGAAGGAAGCTAGAAGGAGCAGGTCATCCATCAGGGGAAGGCCCTCTGGGAAGTGGCCGGAAACAATTTCCCAGGCAACCCGCACATCACCAAAAGTACCCTGCTGTCGGAGGATGGTGTAGGAAGTGACATCAGCCATATCGTCCTCTGAGAGTACATCCTCAGCCACTTCTTGGTCCAGGTTGCTGTCAGTGATGGCAAACACACCAAATGGGTCGTCATTGAAAGGGATGAGAACCGAGGCATTCAGAGAAGTCTTGGCTAGTCGTCCACCCTCCCTTGGGTAACCACCTTAAAGAAATTATGGACAAAAGCTCAAGGGTTTTCAAGACAACATTACAAATGAAATCAATCCTTCTTTGTCATTTTTGGAACTGTCAGTATTGAGATACTAAAGCTGAAAACAAAATGAAATTTAATGTCAAGTTTGCATTAAAATGCAGAATTTACAATATAACTCAAATCTGACAAAATGCCACTTTCGTCTTGAACTCACCTGAGATATTAACCAGCTTGAGGACGAAGAACTCATTGAACTCTGGGAGTTTATCTGAGATGGCCTCCAGGATAATAGGCTTTGTCTCTTCTCCTGTAGTGAAGGTGATGGAGCCAGATGTGTTGGTAAACTCTTGGTTTTCCTCCAGAGGAGTCATGGAGTCATTGGCAAACAGCTGCCAGAAGACTGTAACGTTACCAAAGTGGCCCCTTGCACGTAGGACACTGGGACAGAAGAGAAAACAGTATACAATCAAAAATAATTCCTCAAATAAAGTTTAAAAGAGCAGTGTGTAAGATTAAGGGGGATTACGTGGCATCTAGTGGCAAGGATTGCAGATTTCAAATGAGCAAGAAATCCTAAAAGAAGTCTTTCAGAACTTCTAAGTCAAGATATTAACCACAAAAGAAACATGCAGTGGTGTTCCTTACTAAAAATTATTGGTCTTGCCCTCCTCAACAGGATTCTCTGTGGTTTCCAGGGAGAAAATCCCATTGGCATCATCATTGGCCTCAATCACCACAGTAGCTGTGTCTGCTCCATACACAACAGCGTCACCTGTGTCACACATTCATATAATCAGGTTAGATCACCACCCACAGACAGACAGACAGACAGACAGGCAGACAGACACAAGAGGGACTGACACAGACTGTGCTGGTCATATTATAATTGTCATGCTAAATTTCATGTGAAAGGGGGAAGCTTTCTGAATAACATAGCACACCATAACTATGGCAACCAAGGAGGATATGACTTCTTATTCATGAAAAATGAGAGTCAAAAAAATGAAGGCTTCTTTCAGCAAACAAGTTATAGTTAAGAGAGCCAAGGACAGAGCCTCAATAGACCATTTTAAAGTTTTCCAATATAAAAAAAGAAGAAAAAAAAACTACAGGGAGATATTTTTGTGCTAAATAGCATTGCCGCAACTGCAAAAACCTCTCCCCAGCACATAATTCAAGTTGCTGGACTACGAGAACACTGTAACAGGTATGCAAATCTGCTTCTAATTAAATGGGAGAGGTAAAGAGTGTTAAAGTCTCGAAATGTGTGTGATTGACCTCTAACAGGAGGCTTATTGGCTTTTAACACAATCACTATAAAGGAACATCCCCTGGCATAAACCAGAAGCTAACCCTTACTCGATTCTACTCCATGTCAATCAGTAGACAGAGCGAGGCCAGTGGAGTGGCCAGTCTTTGTGTCTTAGAAAGTCTGGAGCCTGGTAATTAAGGTCCTGTTGGGGCCCACTGCTCTTTCACTCCCATCCCTGACACACAATACTGGGATTAGGAGAGCTTTCAGTGTTACCACAGACAATGCTAAATAACCTAGCTACTCCTCTCTGTAAATACAAAACTGGCATTAAGACAAGAGGATAAACACAGGAGAAGGGGGTAATTTTGTTTTGAGATGAGATGGTTCTTGTACTATAAAGCACATGAGAAAAAATGGGAAGAGCAACTAACTAATCCTTGGATTAATCCTATATATTGTTTTTATTAACTCAAGGGACCAAAATACATGAAGATTATGACACATTCACTGTTTACATGACATCAAGACTGAGCCACAAAAAAACATCCTTATCATACACAGTAAACTCCTGTTATAAGCACTTGTTGAAAAGGAAGCCAAGACTCACCAGTAGCATTGTAGAGAACGATGTAAAAGGGTTCGTCAGTCTCCGGTATGTTGTCATCTTCCACAGCCACAGAGATGTTTTTCATCCATTCGCCCACATCATACACCAGCAACGTGTCATTACTCAGCATGGAGAGGTCACCTGGAGATGCCTGGCCGTACTCCACACGGTACATCACTGTGGCAACAAAGTCCGCCCGCCCTGCCCTGATAACAGTGAAGTTGGCCACGCTGCCTTCCTGAAGCCGCACGACCACAGGTTCTGAGGAGAGGGTGAGTAGTAGGAGGGGAGATGGGGAAGTGGCCAGGAAGAGGAAAGAGCAGTGAATCACTGCAGCTCTAATATTCCAACATAATGTTTCAGATGATTACTCATAAACACTATCCAGAACAGCATACTTACCAGAAAAGTAAATGGGGTCATCATTCTTATTAATCTGTAAATTGGCACTGAGTATGTTTCCAAGTCTTGCACCACCTGTGGCATTTGATAATGTGATGGTGAAATTCTCTATGTCCTCAGGGATCTAAAATGAAAAAAAAAAAAAAACATAAATAAAATAAATTAAACTAGTAAATGTCAAATTGGACAACATGAGGTTTTGTGTTTAGTTTATAATTTTACCTCATCAGGTACAGAGAATAGAGTGAGGTTTTTGAAGAACTCCCCTTCCATGAAGGTGATGTTTCCCTGGACAGGGCTGACGTCTCCAGTCAGGGCTGGCTCCAAGACCCAAGAAACTGACACTTCTCCAAAGTGACCCCTGTTTCTTACGACAGAGTACACTGCTGAGAGACAAAAAGAAGAGACAGATGTTCCATCTATATATTGAAACCTTACTTAACATCATGAACTGTTGTGTATGCACTTCTCGCTTGACATTTTACTTCCGGTTGCAGCTATCAAAGTACAGAATATAATAACAATGTATTTTTCTGGCTCACAGCAAAACTTCACGAGTTTTTTGTGTAAGTCTGCTTGCTACAAGCAAAGACCGGTGATGTATTCGGTAGAGGTTCTTCCTCTTCTCGGGACCAGATTGAATAATAGACTGCATCGTTACTGTTTGCAGCCCAAACGTCTTGTTCTACCAGTTGACAAAAGTGCTTCTTTATCTGCATTTACACATTCTTATACATTAAACAAACATGGTACGTTTAAATTACAGACTTAAATCATAGGCCAGCTTTTTCCCACATGCAGAAAAATGTGTGTCACTCCAATTAGGTCCATTTTAAGTGTCGATAAGCATCACTTGACATGAAAAACTATCACTATTATCTGAAGGACTACTACTTCAAAGTACCCTGGTGTATCTCGTCTCCTTTGCTCTCATTGATGGCCATTGTCAGTCCTGATTGGATGAACTCAATGACCCCAAAGGGGTCGTCGTTCTTCCGCACTGTGATGTTGACCTCCCTGTGGTTGCCAAGGCGACTGGGTGGAGTGCTGTGGCTACTAAGTACCACGGAGAAAGTCTCGTCCAGCTGTATGAGCACACATATGCCAAAACACACACACACACACACACACACACACACACACACACACACACAGACACACACAGACACATAGAGTTTAAATGTAGCAAACAAAGGTTTAAAGCATAACTGTTATTATCTACCATAAACCTGTTAGAAGACTTTTTTCACTAGCCTAAAAGAAAAATGGCAAGTATCATATTGGAGGACTTCATTTAGTAGCAAATTAAATAGTTATTTTGTAATAATGAAAGGTCAAGCTTGAATTGACCGCATTCTTACCTCGGGAACCCCATCAGGCCTCGCTACCAGTGCCACTACAACTTCTCTCTCTCCTGGTTTAAACTCCAGGATGCCTGTGGCACCATAGAATTCAGTGTTGCCTGACGGCATGACGGCATATCGGACCAGCTGTTTTAGCAGCTGTCCCTGGGCTCTGACCACATGCAACTCCACAGCCTCACCCTCCTGGATAAGTTCAAAGTTTACAGATGTGATCAGAACCAGAGATGATTGACAAAATAACAATACGTGGAGTGTAATGTAACAATTACTTTACATTGTTGCAGCTGATTAGACATTTTAATTACACCAACAAATTGAGTTAAATGGTATAGTTTAAAGTTACAGTTTCAGCAGTTTTAAAACTTACATTTATGATCCATGGACCCCTGAAAAATGAAGAGAACTCAAAGACTCCCCCAGGGTCATCGTTCTCCATGATGACAATCTCTCTGCTGGTGAAGCCAGCTTTCAGGATCTGATTCTCAACATTACTCCTGAAACCATACACACATAAACAGTATTAGATCATAACAGCAAGTGACCACTACTAAATCACTGAACCTACATTGTGCAGTAGATGAGAACCCTGCCATGTTTCTTTGATTTTTTTTTTCTTTTTTAATGAGTTTTGAGCTTCTGAAACATCTAATAAGAAAAGAGCTCAACTTTAATCTAAACTTCACAATGCATTCCTTGTATTGTGTGATGCTCATTCATTATTGGCTCCATATGTTGAGCTCCTGTTGTTTAGACTTATTTTAATAACAATGTCAGTCTTCAGCATGCCTGCATCTTTATTGCTCTGCAGGGGTGTGTGTGTGTGTATATATGTGTGTGTATGTTGAGAAAATTGGGGCCAAGTAAGCATCACATAACGGCTAAATTAGAGACACAGACATGACAGAATGAAGCACTCCAAACAAACAGTCACGGCCAAGGCGCAGCATGCATACAAACACTGACATCTTTAGGGGGGTATACAATCAAGCCTGGTTAAATTAGAGCAAAACACATAAAGATTCTCTATTAACTACCAACAACTACTCTCCTTTGGGTTCCCTTTTTCACACCATCGCTGAATCCCCAACCCCACCCCAGTCCCCCTCATCCCCACATCAAGCAAAGACCCCAGAAATCCTGAAGTAGGCCCTTCTGTGAAAAACAAAGTCTTGATTCACGCCACACAAAAGGCCCAGGTTCATTCCGCTCTCCACTTACCCGAAGTACACTATAAAGCGTGCAGTCTCCACCCTGCAGGGGAGGAGTGGGGGTGAGAGAGAGCTGCCATTCTCATCAGAACATAGACTAACAGATGAACCCATCCCCAAACCACTACCACAAACACACAGAAGCACACAAACACACAGACACACACACACAAATATCTCCAGAGAACCAATGGAGGGATGGGATGAGATGGCATCCGTTCAGCTTCACACTCACAGTTATGTTTATGAGCAGAAGAACAGAAAGGTCTAATATGCCTCAATGATAATGAACGAAATAAAATGTTGGCCACAACAACCTTTCTTGTACCGCTTTCCCACCAAAAGTAGCATGTGTGCGCATGTTTTTTAAACAGACAACAGCAGGAACAGAGGTCTTTGAAAACTTTTCAGTGGTTTCTTCTCTTTATATATGTTTTACTTATCTCTTACTAGTATCTCTTTTAAACTTGGTGCAGATGTGGATTGGTGTTTTACCGCTGCTTAGGAAGAGACGGACAGTAATTAGTGACGGCACGTTATTGCATCTCGCTGATTAAGGAGCTGAAATTACCGCTTTCACTTGGGTGTTGTATTCACATCAATGCTGATCAGAATCGATGGTGATAAGACCCGTGTCTACTGCAGAGACGCTCAACCCGGGTTTGAATGCTGATTGTACGCATTCCCATGGCATGAAAAAGCCAGATGTTAGTGGGTGATAGCGGGTTTTTTGTGCAGTGCGAATGAGGCTTTAGACTTGACATTCCTACCTATCCAGAGTGAGCAGTAAGGTCTCGTTGACTTCCGGGATGTCATCAGCCATGATCGTGAAGTTGATAGAGGCATCACTCTGGCCAGAGAGGAAGACCACAGAGCCACTTAGAGGGTCCAAGTCTTTAACAGTTATGTCGGCACGATTGTCTCCAATTGGTTGAAGACTCCAGAACACTTCGGCCTGACCATCTGTTCCATCGCGTCTCAGAGGGAGGCTTACCTGCAGCACCAAACATCATTACAGTTAACCACCTATTCAGAAAAACAGGTTGCACTACCAAGATGGGATTCTCAGTGAAGAGCTACACCCAAAAAGCAGTGAGCTTATTCCAAAAAATTGAAACAGACTTTTCAAGTCTTCATGTCAAGGAAGACAAAATACTCACATTGTTAGTGTTTTGTCCTACTTGTCTTGAAGACTTGAGAAGTGCTACCTTTTCATTTTTTTGGGAATTTAGCACTCACTGCATGCACTGTACAGAAAACTCACTTTCTGAACACAGATTAGAGTTAGCAGCTGAGCTAGTGAGAGTCAATAGAGACAAGCATCACAGAAATGTTGCTATTAGCATACACATCTTATAAAAACGGGTCATGTCTTACTGTGCTGGTGTTACTGTCCTCTGGTTCATAAACCACCACTGTTGTGTTGCTTGTAAAGCCGATTTCCCCGTTAGCAATGTCAGGAGTGATGGTCAAAGTCAGGTTAAGAGGTCCTCCAAACCTCGGGCTATTTGAGTGAATTGCAGGGTTGATATCAATCAGCTCCAGTGAATTCAACTAGGAGAAATACAAGAAACAACTCAATTAATAAAAAGCTCAAAAAGGCAACAAGTTATCATATGAATACATATAATACCGCCCCTGTTTCTTGGAATAACTTACAGAAGGACCTGAAACTGTCTGTTTTATTGTTGTAGCAATGTTTTATGCTGCCCTCTTGGCCAGGTCACTCTTGGAAAAAAAAGATTTTAAATCTCAATGAGTTTTTTACCTGTTAAATAAAGTGCATATATATATATAAATATATATATATATATATATTAAAGACACAGCTCTTCAACTTTGTACAGCTCGACACTATCTGGTTATTTCTGTTCTGTCAGTTTTTAATGTGTTGACCCGTCGGTGCTCCATTCACTCCTTTAATGTTCTGTTATGTGTTAAAGGGTTTGACTGAAAGTGTGTGGTGTGATTATGTTTCTACTGAATGTGAAGTAGGCTTTTCTTGTACTGTCTTGCTTGCTTTAAGAGCTAGGTGGTGATGTTAGTTTGGACAGTCGGGCAAAACCCATAGAAACGTGCCAGATTTGAGTGCCAGTGTCAAACTGTTCACACATGCAAATGAGGCACTCAAAGTTTGGATGGCACTGATTTGGCCACAAGTGCAAACACAAACAGAAAGAATGCATTTCTGGGCGTGCAAGCAAAATGTTGTGTAAATTACAGCATAAAAATGATAATGTCATTAAAAGTGAAAAAAAATGTTACCTGTATTAAGAAATGAGCGCCATTCTGAAGAAAGGCATCATTCCTGATCGGCAGTATGACTTGAACCATCTGTTCATGGGAAAACACCACATTAATGGACCTGCTGACATTCAGAATCTGGTCGCGGGCCAGTGCTGGGTCTATTGGACCAGCTGGGATGTAGAGGGCAGTGAGGGTCATAGACACATCACCCAGAGTGCCACCGTCCCGCAGGAAATTTAGCAACAGGAAACGGCCCTCAGGTTGGCTCTGGATGCTTTGTTCTTTTGCTGGGTCAAATCGAAAAAGCCCATAGACATCATCGCTGTCCTGGATGTAGAACACCATCTGGAGGAAGAGAGAAGGGAGACCAGATGAAGAGTAAGAATGAAAGGAAAACAAAAGAAAAGAAATGTGAAGTGGATGAGGGTGTGGTTAAATGGGAATGGTTGATGAGGAAATAGTTAAAACACATTGGTCTGTATCCACAAAAGGAATGTGCTTCTTTTTAGGCCACTAAACTTGTGCAAATGAGAGAAAAACACAATGTGCAATCCATAAAGTGCAAACTGAACTGCCAAGCAGACGGCTTCTTGGGTGTGCCTGTACCATGTATATATGTAAATAAGGAAATATTCAAAAATTCGGTGCAAAATTGCCCCTTTCCCATACAAATAAGCGTCATTGGAAATACCATTTAATTAACAAAGACCAATGCTTACTGCGACAGGCAGTTTCAGTGGTGCCATTAATGCTACTGAGACCTGTGTATTAAATAGGCAATTCCTCTCTTTTCAAAGCTCGTTGGCTTTGAATAATATTGATTTGATAATGAGTGATATTGACAAGCGGATTGTGAGCTTATATCTGATTTTGAAATGAAACAGTTCTGATGGAGCTCAGGATTCATCCATAAGGGCTACCTTATGGGGCACCCAGTAGCTCAGTAGGTAGAGCGGGCGCCCTATGTACAGAGGCCATGTCCTTGCTGCTGTGGCCACAGGTTCAATTTTGCTGTATGTCATACCCTCTCTCTTTCCTCCTTTCATGCTTGAACTGTCCTGTCCACTAAAGGCTAAAAAGCCCAATAAAAAGTGCACACCCTATGTCTAAATTTGGAGACACATGTACAGTGTCAGCTGCTATGAGATGCTGGAGCCAGCTGCAACACACAGCTCACTGTGGGCAACAAACAAAACTAAAGCTTTCTGCAAAGTTTTGTGCTCTGCAGTTTTCTGCGCAACTTATGGTGCTATTAGCAGGCGCAATCCAATCTATGTGGATTTGGCCTATAGTGTCTATCTTGTAAGAAAACAAAACTTAGTTGTGAACTGGGAGAGGTTATGGTTATGTTGATAAATCACAACCTTGCTACTTACTTATCGTCTGTCATAGTTCCTCTCGTGTTCCTGTTAGTACAATTAGTTTTACATATTTTGTTTTGGCTGAGAATGGGATTTCATAAATTTGACAGATGGGTCTTAGCTTCACTACCTATGTGGGAGCACCTGTGGTCTGTGCTGTCTCTTGTGCAGTGAGGAGGAAGGTAATTGATCTTTAGGATATAAGGGGATAATTGCAATCAAGTCCACATTTACCATTAATTACTTTGGAGGATTTTGTTGTACGTCCTGTTTTTGTGTTACTTAAACTGTACTTTGGGTCACAAGAAGAGTAAAGGAGAGGTGAGGAGCAGAAAGAGGAAAGAAAACAAGTTAGTCTGAAAGTAGTAAAACAGAGCCCTGAGCTAACTTTAGAAAAGCATCCTCTTTAATTAACTCTGCTAAGACTGTTTGAGTAGTTTTTATGAGCATTTTAACTGAGGCTCATTCATTTCCCTGAAACCTACACTTGTCTGATGCATTGCCTGGCATGCACACAATAGCTGATTTACAGCTCAGTTCCATGTCTGAGATATATCTTCACATTAATGGCCATTAACTCTGATCAACTTGTCCTACTGTTAAAGTCATTCATTGATTCTTCAAGGAATTTCTGCAGAGCCAGCTCTTTCTGCGCAGATGTCGAACAGACTCTACAACCTCAAAACCTGAGGTGGTGTTCTGGTGTGTGTTTGTATACGCCTCATCTCATGCCTTCAGTATAAACAAGACTTAGATCTGCCCACTGCTTTCACACATGGCCAAGAGGCTTGGACAAAGATGGAAGCTATAAAAAACATGTCACCACTTCACCCACGCTTTCTGAAAAAAGAGCACACAGACACCACACACAGAGTGTGCCTGCTGTTTCCGCTTTGTTTTGATTCAGCCACATTAAGGGAACACCCACAGAGCAAAGTGACACACCAAGGGGTCGACTTTTGCAGAACGTGCCAAGTTTGCCACTGTACCTTACAGCAGGTCACACACAAACACTCACACATGCATAACACATGCACAACATCTGGAGGGTATGTTCTCTAACAAGTGCAGCCTTCTGTCCCACTTCTCTCTCTCTGGTACAAACCCAATATAGCAAGACCATTAAAAAAAATACAAATTGGCCTGTCAAATAGGTCCTCTAAACTGACCTCCATTGGTTCGTCGACCTCCGCACCTCCAGTCACAGTGTCGGGCAGCAGCTTGAGAACAAAAGCTTCTGCTTCTTCAGGTAGATCATCTGCCACAATATTTATTGGAATCACAGCTGTCATCTGACCGGCAGCAAATCTCACTGTCCCCGCTGCAGGCCTCAAATCATCCGACACTGGGGATAGGTCACTGGAGTTTCTACTGATGGACCAGTTGGCAGACACGGCACCGTAGCTTCCTCCATTTCTTACAATAACGATTCCTTCAAATCTAGGAGAATGGTAGAAATCAAAGGATGGTTAAAGACAAAATTTTCTTAGTTTCTTTGATTTTTTTCTTTTTATAATGGCACCTGCCTTATATTTAAATATACAACACACCAGATGAAAGATGCAATAGTACCCATTCAATGGGATAAAATATGTACTGTATGCCAGTATAGTTACACAAGTTATCTACCTCTGTGTCAGATCTTCATTGATGGTGATTGGCTGAATGACTGCGCTGCTGCTGATGGACAGAACACCATTCGGCTTATCATTGGGCTCGATGGTCACTAGCACAGCGTTGGGTGATACAAGCACAGCATCTCCTCTGATGGTCTCCTCCAGCAAGACCACATGGAAGGATTCTGCAATTTCTGGCACATTGTCATCTCTGATTTTGAACAAAAGGCTGATGTTGTAGACAAATGGAGGGAAGGTAACTGTTCTGACTGGCTGTAAGTCGAGGAAATCCACATCTGGTGTGGCGCTGCCCATTCCTCCGCCTCTCACCACCATGTAATCTACAGAGACCTAAAGACAGTATAGTCCAGATGATTCATACACATTTTGTCTTGTGCTTGTTTTTTCTACATCAATGTACTTTTATCATATATATATGTGTGTGTGTGTGTGTGTGTGTATATATATATACTGCATGTACACTATATGCATACACTGTACATACATTTGTTGTATATGGTATATTGTAATTAAAGTAGTTGTACCCTATTCTTTAACAGTTAAAAGTCTGGGTAAATAAACTGGAATGAGAGAAAGGAACCTCGGTGTCAACAGAGCCAACGAGCGGCCCATCCTCGGTCAAGCGACCACGGGTCACGTTGAGAGCAATCACTCCAGCGGACTCTGGTACGGCCATGATGGATTGGGAAAACCGCAGTGGGCTGTCATTACGCCGGATTCTAAGCTGGACACTGCTGGCATTGAGTCTGAGGAGGGCGCCCCCTGCCACGCTTGTTAGCCTGACTGAAAACTCCTCATCATCCTCTGGGATCTGACCAACAAAGGAAAGGAAAGGAAACACATTGACATACAGTTGTACAATGGATGCAGCTGTTTGAAGAAACCTGCTTGCTCCTTTCAAACTTGGAAAATTTGACCTTAAAAAAAATGTTATTTTTGTATTGTTTAAAATGTATTTTTTTTAAAAAATGCTGCAATACATGTTTCAAATCATCCCTTCAATTTTTGTCAACCAACAGTTGCACTAAAATGTCCAAAAAAGCTGATAATGGGACAGATGGAGGGACAGATCCGCACAAGCCTATATGTGACATGAGGTCACATGTATGGATAAGCTTTAAATATGTAGTTTGTTCAATACCTGGTCATCCTGGATGAGAATACTGAAGTGCACTACAGCCTGACCCACAGGAATGGTAATGTTGCCTCTCTCTGGACGGAGATCTTCAATGGCCGGGTTGGGACCTTCAGAGATCTGCACAGAAGGAATCACAATGATGTGTACACTTTGGTATGCCCATGTACTCTATGTGGATTTTCATTTATCATTATTACTTATTTGTTCTGCACAAAAATAATGGAGAAAATGCTTCCTACTGTGGAATTTATGTGATCAGAGCATTACATGTGTGTACTGGATCTAAATTCTCCAAACACTTGGATTCATAAGTCTGTCTAAAAACAAGTCTGCTTATCAGAAGCATATAAAAACAAAACTGTCTCTCCTTAACTACTATAAAGCAGGGTGTCTTAGGTTTGTTGGTTTAATGTACAGGTAATTGCCCTCTCACCTCAAAGTTCACAGTCACAGTCCCATATGTTCCCTTTTCTCTAATGAGGGTGAAAGGCACATAATGGTTCCTTCCTCTTGGTTCATCGACTACAATCTCTTCAGTCTAAGATGGAAAGGGTGAGACAGTTAGACAAACACAAGTTGAACTCCAGACAGTAAGTTAATTAATTACACCTGTAATTCCCAACTAGAAACATAGCAAAATACCACATTTGAAAGATTGTAATAAGGAACCAAACGCATAATAGGAAATTAAACATTTCTAATCTCAGTGTGTTTAAATTCTTAAATTCAATCAATTTTTATCTTTCACTGCGTGTACTGCTTTGGCAGCAGTACTTCAGAGAAAAGGTCATGCTAATGGAGAAGTCAAATTGAATTGAATTGAAAGAGACACAAACACAAAGGAAAGTGATTGCAGTGGAATATACAGCATTATAAAATTATATTCCATGGCAACAAGGAGTAAATATCACATTCAATTTTATTGTATTTGGAAATCCTTATCGTGGTCTTAAAATTTGGAAGTTAAATCCCCCTTTGTTTTTCTACATGACTCAAGTTTAGTTTTGCCATAACCAGGGAAATTCTGGGTACTAAAAATGGAGAAGAAAAGAAAGCAAAGAAATGCAATACAGACATTAATTTAGTATTCTAACATAAACACATCTCCCAAGGCCGGGAGGCCTTTATTGATTCTAAGCAAGCCAAATCATTATCCAGCATCTGAGACCATCTGGGGGTGGTAGGGCCAACAGTTATACCACAGCTACCATGGAAACGCTAAAAACTTCCACTGACTAGTGAATCCAGGGAGTGTTGTGGTTTTAATTACCCCTGGGAACCCACAACCACTAGATGGTCACTTCTCCCACAATCACAGTACGAGCATGACTGAACCCCTCTCTGGAGAAGTGGGTCCAAACAACTCTATATCCAATCCTTTACTTTATATTACTGCTTACAGACCTGCATATGTGTGCTGCAGGTGAAAGGACAAGACTTTGGATATTGGAAGTGTTCTGGTTTGCTTTTGTGGTCCATTTGTAGTCTGAGCAGCACTGACCAATCGTGTTTAAACGACAGGTTTAATAGTGTGTGTAGAGAGGCAGATTGCATTGGGCAAAATGCAATCATGGAGCCCATCGGCTATCGTCTGGCAACGACTTAGCTTTAAATCAGTTTTTTTATCTGCATTCATATTCAGACATCTGTTTACAGAGACGAGTCAGTGCATACTTATGGCACAAGTGCAAGTTATGGCAGCTAAGATTTGCCATATTTCACTGATTTCGGCTTTGTGACCGCAGGCAAAAATCGGATGGAGTGGAGCTGAACTGATATATTGTTATTCTTTTCTACAGGATGCAGACTGTCATTGGCTGCCACTTTCAGACAGTAACACCCTTCCTGCGTGCTACCATTTCCAAAACTAGTCTTGCAAAGCCAGCCCCATCTCCACACTTTGTTTTAGCACTATGCGTGAAACAACAACCTCCGAGCTAGCAACCTACACACTAAAACACCATTTAGCAAGAGCGCTCTCACTGCCTAAGACGGTTGTGACTGGTTTGAAGAAAATGTAAACAAACCAGAAAGCATTAGTGTATTTAGTGTGGGATAATGATGGGCTTGGCTACACCTAGCTCCAGCACTGGCACAGCGCTAGGAAGGTCCTGCTATGCGAGACCTTTAATAATATTTTATCAGTGGGAGGAATACATTATCAACAGGTGTGGTGTGGAAGAAAATTCAGCATGTTTTATACAGTAATATAAATTATAATTTATAATATAAATTAAAAGGACCTGAGATTCCTAAAATGTTGAGACAGGGGTCCAGGCAGCTTTACTTATCTTTGGCCTCAAAATAATTTAATAAAAAAGAATGCTCTTTTTGTTACAGATTTCTCAAAGCTGCAGCGGTTAACACATTTGCATTATATAGCGATTAATCATCGTTGGAAAATATAAGTGATCGACTGTAATGGATGAGACCGAAGTGAATAAACAAATAAATACAAGATGCATGTGGATGACAGGGGTTTCTTACTGAGTTGAAGGCAACTATTCCAAAGGCATTGTCATTGGACAGGATGGTGATGGTTGCCTTGTTTGGTGTTCCCAGTGTCACGCCATTTGAGGAGCTCTGGAAAACAGGGAGATTGGAAATGGTTAGATAAAACCAGGCTATGGAGTATGTACCTGAACACGTCTTAACCGTCTCCTGAATAAAAAAAAACAGAACGTCTGCCTTATCCACTATCTTCACTTCATTTCTGTGCTCCCACTGAGAGACCCTGGTGAGAAGGCACAAAGACAGGAAGTACTGGTCTCAGCCTGGTTGATTTGTCAGGTTAGCTCACAGCGGGATGCCTCTTCAGGACTTGTGCTCTGCTCTGTTATTCGGCACTAAGACCCGACAAACTTCAAATCCCACTGGGCTTAAAATCACACAGCAACTTCACGAGGCTTCCACTGAGCTTTTAGTGTAACAAAGAAAACCAGAACCTATGATCTGTGCAAGGAGGGTTTCCTTTTCCTGAACCCCCAAGAAGAGAAGACCACAACCTTGTTATTTGGTGTAACTTTCCAAGGTTTCCATTAGTGAGCTTCCCAATGTTTTCACAAGCATCTCATGGACCAACTGCGCTGACAACCACCATGTCTGTGCTTGAGTGTACAGGCTTCCACCAAAACATCAAAAATCCCTCTGAAACATACAAACATCTGCAAATAGGCTAATGAGTGTATGTGCAGGCATTCTGGGAAATGATCAACTATGAGAGACTTGAAGTACTATAATAAACAGAAACATAATTTTCTCCTCCAAAACAATTTTAAAACACATTTTCAGCCAAACAGAATCCCACTGAAAGTTTATAGCAAAACAACTGTATGCGAGCGTGTGTGCCATGTTGAGGTGAGAGCAGGCAAAGAAGAAAATGAAAAAACAAAAAGTGCTTTGGCCTCTTGCATTCATCCCTCTATTCAAACAGGGCTTTTCCCAGCTGTAACAGAGCTTTCTTTCCGCCGCTGAGCTCTTGTAGCGGTCAACTCGCAGACACAGAATCCACACGCTTTCACAAAGCCAAGCCACTGACCGAGCCAGGAAGCTGCTCACACACGCAAACACACACACACACACACACTCATGTGTGCCGAACTACAAAAACATATTCAAATATTCAGTCATTCACACAGCTTTCAAAGCCAGCTTTGTTACAAGCATGTAGCAGTACATACTGTAGTAACACCCCCAATCTAATATGCTACAACCCACTGTGTTTTTACCTTCTGTTCCTGCACAGCGCTGGTAGGCTGCACCTGCTCTGGTCTACAACAATTGTGCACTATATAACAAGTCTTGCTCTCACTCAGTATTTCCTAAAGAAACATATTTTACAGATTCAGCTGTCAGGAATGATAAATGCACCCCAATCATCCCTTTATTTCTTACTTGTACTTGATCTATGACACCCCTTGTAGTGCACATTCATCCTCCCGACAGTCCCTCAGTAAGCTGATAGGGTAGCATTTGGCCAAAGCTTTGTCTCCGCTGTAGTGTAAACAGAAGGGCTAAGTGGGCCTCATCTGGTCTTTCACTCTAGTAGCAGGCTAAATACGGGCTTGCGCTTCTGGATTTTTACCAGATGTAAGAAAAATGCAGCGTCAAATTGAAAATGTTGTGAAGAAAGTCCCTATTGCTGACAGAGCTGTTGATGTTTTGCAGAAGTACATAGCTGACAATCAGTCATTCACAATGACCTTTGTCTTTGGTCTTTTAGTGGGGGATAAGACAAGTAGACAGCTAGAGCAGGCCCCCCTAGCTCATCAATCAAACTTGACAGCTAAAGGCTACATGAAACCATGGAGATAGTCTCTAGGTGTAAGGCATCCTGAATTGTGATGGGGATTTCTTTGACAAGGATTCACAATGCGTAGTGTTGAAAATCATTTTCAAACTTTCAAAGTCTATAGCAGTTACATACCAGACAACAGTAAAAGCACAACAAAATGTAACAAAAGAAAAAATGCAAGCAATCACCTTTTTTTAATCTAACAGTCCCTTGACTAGAAGAAAGAGACAAGCTGTAACTTCTGATAATGTGGTGCATGTGATGGTGTCACCAAAAAGCTTCAAAATGCAAGACAAGATGTGTATGTGCTTGGTTGTGATTCATTGTAACAGACTGAGCATTAATCAACAATAGTGTGTCACTTGAAATGGTGAACACAACATTTACGAAAATGAAATCTTCGGAACGCACACGCACATCATAGTCAATGGGAAACAGTGAATGAGAGAATCACTTTAATCTGCTGTGTTTTGGAGCTGTGGCTGTCACAGTTAGTTTCTTTTCACATAGGTGTCTTTTAGTGGGAAACCTCAGAGGCACAAACAACATTTGGCCCCACCCAGACCAGCCCTGGAAATGCCCTATAGAGCACACACATCAAAGACCCCGTGGCTCTGAGCCTCCTCTGCTTACTGTGGCTGTCGCCCCCACTCTCTATTGCTTAGAAGATGGGTTAGGGTTTAAGACGGCCGGGGTCAGAATTGGAACAGTGGGACTTTGACGAAAGGAGGCTTGGAGCTCCAGAAACAGACACGTGGCACATAAATGCAACACTTATAAATCTATAAAAGAAAATCTGGCAAGCACACACACACACTTTCTGACAAACAATGGCATTTACCTGTAGCGCAAGGTTGAAGGTAAATGTCTCATCGGCTTCAGGCAAGTCGTCATCTCTCACTGCGATAAAGATGGTCTTACTGGACTCAGTGGACAGCAGGAAGGCTGCAGCATTAATGCCTTCAAAGTCCCCTGTGTCGACTCCTTCTAGCTGAATGAAACAAGCAAACATTCAGTTTTATCACTCATCATTAACTTAAGTTAGATTCATGCTTTTGTGTCGAAAAAGTTATTTGAAAGTGAGAAATGAAGAGAAACAGGAAAGGCATGAGAGAGATGGAGACAACATGGCACATCAAATATGGGACTGAAAACAGGATGCTCTAGCTACATGATTTGTGCCTTACACAACTTAGCCAATAGGATGCCCCAGGCTTGATGTTTTTGCCTGTTTCAGCTGTTTGCAATAGCAGTGAAGAGATGTTGTGTTCCTGTCTCTTTCCTTCCTCTCTGCTGGTACTTTTATCTGCTTGATCTTGAGCTGTTCTTCCATCTATCATATTAGTTTCCTGGAGGGAAGCTTTATATTACCCAGTATTTCACAAACTAATAGCTCAGGTATAATAGTTCATGTAAGAAGAAATATGGTAAAGATATCAAGAAGCATAGGAAACCCCCCAACCACACTCCAATGAGCGGCCAGCTCGCCTTACCGGACACCAACTGTGAGCAGCTGACACTAGCCCCCATGTGGAGGACGTAAAGCCAAAACCCACTCTGTGACTTCCAAAACTGTTTCTGCAGACACTCTGGGTCTGCTTACTGGCCAAAAAAGATTACTGATTCTCTCCTTCACTGGACATTAAAGTGGCAACTCAGCAACACAACAAGGTGGTTAAATACAGACGGAACAGATGATTTGACGGGTTGATTAATATAGAAACATAATGAGTCATCCATGATGAGTTTGTCCCATGTCCTACCAGAACCAAAGCTGTCACATTGACTGGGTCTCCCACTCTCTCCACAACCAGGCGGACCACAGCTGTGCTGCTCTCGTTGACAACAAAGTCAGTCTGCCCCAGGAACCGCAGCGTGGCTGACTCAGACGCGGTGCCAGGGATGGACAGAGCCAGAATCAACCCAGCTAGCAGGAGGACAGGGTGCATTCCTACAAAAAGGGGAAGCATATGGAGCAAATATGAAAAAAAGGATGGAAGAAAGATGTATATAATGCAAATACCTTTACAAATATACAAATTTAGAAAGCTACAGAAAGTAAATTTCCCGTTCACTCAATGGAAACATAAATACACTCCAGATTTAGGGATTAAAAGATCTGTCTGTTTTTATCTTCATTCCCTATAACACTGCTCAAATACTGACTCAAGAAATGTGCCTGGAAGAAAGGGAATTCACATTACAGAAAAACAATCATTCAAACTAAAAAGAAAAAGTCACAATCACATAAGACCACAAATCGTGATATAGTATTAAAAGTAATGTAAATGCTGATGATTCAAAATCTAAAAAAACAGGGATGAGGAAAGGAGGGAAGCTTACAAGACAAGAAATCATATTTACAGAGATTAACAAACAACTCTAATCACAAGCTTGATCTATGATGAGCAAAATGTTCACTTCATGCATCGTGGGAATATTTCCAATTACATAAAACAATTATTCAGTATAATATGTTTATTGTAGGTCTAATGTATGCACCCAAAACCAAAGCAAATTCCTTAAAAGTGAAAACCCACTTGGCAATAAATCCTTTTCTGATTCTCACTCTAAATGACCTCCAGTATTCTTTATACCAAAAAATGCCGATATTAAAATTTAACAGATATATAGTCAGTATAGATTAAAATGAGTGAGACCCACAGGCAGCATCGAGTGGCCAGATGTTCAGATGGCCTGGCTTTGGAGAACATGCAGCCGTACTGGCTGGCAGGCTCGCTGGTCATTGTGGTCTAAATGATTCATGACATTTTACCATAATTTCAACGGCTGTTGTCCTCATGTTGTCATAACTGTTAAAGCAGTTGTTGTTGAGTTTGTTCTTTTTGACCACGTGAATTAAATATGTCATGCCACAATAAAGGCGATCAGTCAAGGTAGTTCTGGTACAGCATTATGCTTCAGACAAATTCCCATACAATTCTCCTCTGCCAACTCTCTTCTTTCTCTCTCTAATTATGTTCGCTGCTCTCCCGCTACCTCCAATCATCCTCACTTCTCTCCTACACCCCTCTGCCCTCCACTTCTCTCCTCCTCCCCTCTTGTCTCATCTCCTCGTCTGTCCTTCCCTGTCTCTAAATTCTCTCACCCAGAATAATCCTAAAGCTGGACGGAGCCACTGAGACAGTTGTCATGGTTAACACAACAAAACAACACAGCATGACAAGTGGGGTGGAGCCAGCTTATAGCTAAATTGCAGCCACTCTGTCGTGTCTTCCCCCTCCCTGCTGCCTTTTACCCATCCCATTCATAATCTGCACCACACAGCCTTGCCAAGAGTATGAACACGTAAGGTCTTTAAAAAAAATTGCTCTTAATTACAAGGTTGAAAAAGAACATCAGCAGCTACGGTGGATGAAGTCATGCTGTTTGGTTCCTTTTTTTCAAAAGCAGAAATCATTTAGGAAAGTTGGACATTGAAAATATCCCCTTTTTCATATGTTCCATTACTGTTATATCAATCTGAGTTATTCTCAGTCGGTGTTTTAATAGCAACCATCCATCAATCAGTTTGTCAGCACAGAGAGGAGAACAAGACACTGTATCAGCATTTTGAGCTGTTGGCTGACAGCTACAGTCAGAGTGAATTGATGTACATGTACATGTGTGATAAAGGGAGAGCATATGTATGTGTGTAAAAGTCTGTGTGTAGGTGGTGTCAAGGGCCACGTGTATTTGTGTGTGCATGTGTCATGCACACACATGCCAGCAGTGGAGAGATTGCTGGGAAATCCATCAAAAAGGGATTTAGAGCTGGTGGGGAGTGGGGCTGGACAGTGGGGAACAGAGGGTGAGGCTGAGGGGGAAAGAGAGGTGAGTGTGTCGCCGGACAAAGAGAATAAATCCTGTTATTCGCCCTGCTCTCTCTCCCAGGGTTGGGAACTTCCTGCACCACTGACTGAGAGCTTGAGTGAAAAGCATTAAACCCTCTCTTTTGCATCATCTCGCTGGAAATTACTTACACAGTATAAGTCTACACTATAGGCTACACTCTCATTATAGGTAATAGTGTACCTGAGGGTGTGTGCAATCTTACAGCATTTAGACAGCTGCTAGTATAGATCAACTTTTGCTTCGTTTTGGTCACAGCAATACCTTATAAAGCACAGCTTTCATCCTTTGTTAAATATCATCACAAATTTTACAATATAAAACATTTTAAATCTAATTTCTTTCTCTCTATGCCATATCTGCTTTCGGTTTTCAGAGATCTGACTTCCCACACACAGTTTCTTCAGCAAATCTTTGTGCCTCAAAACTTCACTTCCAAACTTCCAAATAATTTCCTAACATCACTTGGACCACAACCTTTTAGATGGATGGTAGCAAGCATCCAGCTCCATAACGTCCTCATCCCCTACCCCAAAACAGAGGGGTGGTCCTTTTTTGCATCCACTGACCCAGATGCCCCACATCCTTCAAAGGGCCTAATACACAGCAGAGGCTGTGTGGATGGCACAGGTTTGTTTTATAAGCAGCAGGGCAGTTTTTGTGCTGGCATCATGTGTTGTGCCAACCCTGACCCCAGGGGTTACAGCAGGACCAATGAGCCGTCTGTCACAGCAAAAGGCGGCATGGAGTGCCTGGCGCAGACCTCTCACATTGATAAGGCTGAGAGTCAGAGTTCATGTTGAGAGGTGCACATTGACACACACACACACACACACACACACACACACACACACACACACACACACACACACACACACACACGCACACGCACACACGTACGTATATATACACACGCATTTGCCAGAGCTGGCACAGTCAGCATGTGCATCCCCTGTGCTGTGAGAGACAGCTGGGTGACAGGCCAGGACACTGGAGAGCCCTGAAATGCATGAAAACACACTGCCCATCACAAATATTGTGGGCAAAAGAAACAAAAAATGATGTCTGGGGCCAGGACTCTGAGTCCTGGCGCTCTAACAAGCCACAGACAACACCACAACTAAAGAGACTTCATATTCTGAACATCCAAAATTGCTTTTATTGACTTATTCTGTGAGTCTAACCTCAGTCAGCTGACTTTTCTTTTATATTGCATTACTTTGTTTCCTGGAACACACACAGTGTCCAAAAAACATGTAAAACCCACTATATATAGTACTGGCTGAAGATGTTTTGCATGTGATTGTATTCATCCATAACAGAACATCAATGTATTATTAAAGGTAATCTTAAAGTGCAAATTCACTGTTTTTTTTTTTTTTTTTCTTTAACTTATCATTACTAAGTAAATGTTGATTGCACAATGTAATGGCTATAGAATAATGACACCATCAGTGTTTAGATTGTTTCCCCAGAAGCCCCATCGCTTTCAGTATGCAGCTCTTTCTGCCACCTGGTATGATCACATAAGTAAATAAAGGCTTCATTTACGGCACAATAGAAGTACGTCAACTATAACTTAACGTGGTAGTTTTCTCCAGTAACTAAACAATATGAAAAGTCCACTTGCTGTATAATACCTTTTCCTGTCAATTGCTTAAAAAGTTTGTTTGCTTAGTTCTGATAGTAAATTACTGTATCACCTATTAAGATGATGGTGTTGTTTTTAAATAAACCATAAACCAGTATTATGTTTATTCCTGAGTGTAAATGCTGTTGTGCTAGCGTGCCTCCACAGTAAACAAAGATTTCACAAACAAAGAAAATTATTGTTGAATTGAGGTTATAGGGGGTTGCATTTCACAACAAAAAAAAAACTATATTAAAACATCCATTTCCAAACTTTCAACAAGTTCCAAACTTTCAGAAAGTCTATTTCCACTTTAAGTCAGGCTCAAATGACAATTAACATTTTTCCTGGTACAATCTTGATTTGCTCATGACAAGCAACTAGTTATAAATTCCTTAAGTTGTTATTAATATCTGATTATTATCTCGTTAAGCCTTGACCTTGAACCTGCTATCGCCATATTCATTTTTGTCAAGAACATAATACTTCCAGCTAACTTCTTTCATCTTTTCAATATGAAGAGTAATTTAGAATTATGGTTCTCTTGCACAAGGAGGCTTTGTGCTTGCCAGGAAAGTTTCTTATAGCGCCGGGCATTGAGAGCTACAACTGGAGTGCCACTAAGCCCACTCGTTTCCCCGGCTAAGCTCAGATCAAAGGTAGGGAACAATGCATAGGCAACACACATTCACACACATTCACACACAAGCAAATGTACACACAAACACACATATACTTCATGCAGAGTATCCCTTCAGCACCCACTTGCAATCACTCGCTCCTCACTATCTTCTGATCTTTCTTTTTCCTGTACCTCTGGCATGGATAGCTCATCAGCAGACAGCCTCCAGTGTGATAAGCACCATGATAAGCAGTGATAACATCAGTCCTGGTCAGGAGGTTTGACCCCATCACCTGTCAGCCCTTCTTAAAGTAGCCCAACAGTGTTAGGAACCTGCTTTACAAAAAACCATTACATTAGATCACTTGCAGACACACCATACACACACACATATATCCACTCAAACACTCACACTCACTCACTGATCTATTGGATATCCCTGTCAGAGGTGCTGAGAAGGTGTCTGGTTGCAGGGCTGCTCCTGGGGTCATTGCTCTGCGCTGATGCCTCTAGAGTTTCTCCTGACAGTGGACTCTGTGTCGTAATCTTTAGCATCAATTATTCACTGTGAGCCTAAGACTTAACAGTCAAAGGATGGTAGTAAGCGTGACACTGCAGGATCAATGTATAGCACGTACCACATGGTAAGTCAGGTAAATGGGCAGTTGACATAAGTACATGGAATGGGGCTGCACACTATATCATATTATATGACATCATTCCAATGTCAACTTGTGCAAAAAAGACAGTGATATTGCACTGAGGGATTATTTGAGTGACTTGAAATGGAGTCTAAATAGAAAACTGCATTTAAACTATCATTCCTTTTTTATTGGTTCCTTTTGTGTTCAGTGTTCAATATGAAAGCAAAAGGAAAATCAAAGAATGTTGGCAAAAATTTCCTTTCATTTTTCAAATTGAACATGCAATTTGTTGTATTTTAGCAGTATAAAAATGCACAGCCCTGCAAACTTTCATACCTGTTTATTTATCACAAGTAATATCGTTACCATGATATTCAATGTTATCGTATATTTTTCTCCTATGGTGCAGCTTTAATACATAGTCACACATGCTGTCACACTGAGTGACTTAAATTCCTCCTTGTTAACTTAAAAATAGCCCTCCATTTTTTGTCTCATTAAATAATGTCATCCCCTTTGCCATTTTAGCTCTCTGGGAGCGTCTTTGGGATAAAGTACCAGCTTCTATAATCATAGCCAAGGACTTTGCCTTTTTCCCGAGTTACTCCACTGAGAATTCTCTGTATCGGAAGCTGTAAAAGAGGAAAGGGATACTCTTATTTCCTTTTTGGTAGAGGGTGTGTGGGATAACAGTCTGTAAGGTTTAATCAAGGGCTTTCCCATGAGGCATCCCTGCCCTGAGGCTTCCCTGGTCCTGAGACGCCCTTGGTGCAGAGCTTGTGGTTATATCTGGCAGTTAGTCACATGCACCCGCACACACACACACACACAGAAAGTGATCTCCAGTTGTCTGACACTGGGAGGCCTGCAGTGGGATCTCATTCATCAATCTTACAGCTTTGGTCGATGATCTGGAGTCTGTCTGGCCACAAAGAGGAACTGCTCTGTCATTAACATCAACTAATATAACAGTGCTCTTGGAACGTTTGTGTGCCTCCCCAGGACAGATTCACACTAAAAACCAACCATGCAAACAAGCATTATGACTGATAGTTACAGAGATAAACAAATGAGTAAACAGCAACACAGAGACAGATGGTGTAGTATGCAGAAGGGAGAAAGAGGTGATATTAAGCCGTCATGTATATCAGTCAATATTTATGTATAACATATGGGATGACTGCTTTACCAATTCTTTGGGGATATAAACAATGGAAAATGGAAGCGGCTTGTGGTTGGATGGCCTGGTTATTATTCAGAGGTTAGACAGAATATGAAAAATGCCTAATATGAGCAAGCAGAAGCAGTATTTGCTTTTAATATTTTGCAAAAAAAAAAACTAACTAAAGCCATTTACTCCTTAAAAACAAAATTACAGGGCAAATATAATTAAATAAAACCAAATAATAATACAAATGTGTCATGTCATGCATGCAACCAAAATGTTTCTCTGTTTGTAGACAGGCTGCTGTATTAGTGCTGACTGTATTTCTAAGTCTATGCGTTTGGTCCAAAACCATGGAGCCTTTTCTGCTCTGTCTACGGGATTGTTTTCGGTTTGAGCTGCACTTCACGCTAAGCGATGCCACCAGCCCAATGTGTGTCGGGCCCTACCACAGAAACCACCCACCGTCCGTTCTCAGCCCGGCGTAGCCGCGGCTGCCATACCCGGTCAACTCACAAGCCCATAATTGCACTTTACATGTAGTTTCTCCTGCTGGTATTTTTAGATCAGTGAATGTTCTCGCAATACAGAGAAGACGAGGAGAAGAAATTAAGAAACTTAATAAGCGAGTAGAGCTAAAACATACATCATTAAATCTGACAAAAACTCTATGTTACTCACTTGGCTTATTTTGGAGAGCTCTACCCCAAAACAGAATTCTATTTATTTTGAGGAAAAAAACAGAAAACCTACCATTAGTTCAACAAGAAGGGGAGAAACATTTTCGGGAAATGAGGATGGCAGTGTGCTGATTTGCAGCCAAATTATGCCATTCAACATAAGGGGAACTAGAAAACACTTGAATGAATACCTCTCTAAAGAACAAAAATGCATGAGGTCAGCCTTCCAGCTATTGTCAGGCGATACTTTTCAACCAGGCATTTCTCCTTCAGGGGCAAGAGGCTGCCAATCAAGTGTGCATTTTACTGTGAAAAAAGAAACAGAGAGAGGGAGAGTTTTTCTGAGGTATTGTCCACGCTGCCGTGGTCGGCTGCTCTTAAGTTAAGCCAATGGCATCTCGCATCCCTAACCAAAAACAAGACTTGTTTTCTTCTTTTTAGGAAATAGTGGGAACAAATATAGAAAAAGGAAAGTGGTTCCAATTGAGTAGGGACCAGTGCGTGAGCAATTTAGAGCATTTTTCGGTTTGAGCGTTGGCTGACTGATTAGCCTGTATGACACACAGCGATGGAGGCAGACAGAAAAGCACTTTCAGGGGATTAAACAAGGTTGTGCTCTCCACAGCCTCGCAGACCAAAGGGCCAAATTAGAAAGGGTATTACTTCATTGCATGTAACTGCTTGGGCCTGGATGAAATGCTAATTGCATTTCAAAAGAGTTCCCAAAACAGAGAGGCAACCCAGAACGGGGGTGTGTTTTGTCTGTAGTGTATCTTGTATTGAAGAAGAAGCGGGACTTTACGATTCACTGACCAGCACACAGTTTTAAGGAGCAGGCTTTTGTTCGCTCATGCTCCTTTTTGTGTTCTGTGTGCATTTCAAAAATTGCCACAGTCCTCTATTCTTTTGTTTCTCCCACTTTTTGGCATGCTGGCCTCCTCTCCAACAGAATCCAAACCATCCTATTCAGACTCACTCCTTTTCTCTCGGCTCTACTCTATCACTCCTAAACAAGGACACGCACGGCACACACATCCCCGGTACAGTAGGTGTGGGAGAGCCACTCTTTCAGGCCTTTGCAGCTTTGGAAAACTAAGGGCCAGATGGCAGGATTGAGGAGGAGGCAAATCCCTGAACCAGTGTGGTCAACAAACCCTGATTATCATACAGAAAAATAATAACAACTGTTGTACTGCACATTACTTTCATCTTGCTGGTCACTGAACTTGATCTCTGTTCCACAGACTCAGAGCCAGTCATTCACAGAACTGTTTGTTATGCAGCTGTGAATGTGAATGGATGCACTTACAGGTGCGTACACATTCATCATGAACAAAACATACATGTGCAGGTCCTGTCATACACTTAACAAAAGCACACAGACCATTTCAAAGGTAGCTTATCTCGCATTGCATGAGATTTCAATTCTGAGTTTCCCACCCATTCATTTATATGTGACAGCCCGCCACGATCAAAACATCTGCCACCACAAATAGATTTTCTGTTTTTGGGGCTGAACCATTCATTTGGAGTGCTGTTAAATATATATATCTATTTCGGTAAAACGTTGTACCACACTCTCGGAGCGCAGAGCGTACTCTGGGGAGAGATGGACCAGCATAACGTCAGGTGCACTAAAATATAACTTAACTGCACATTCTGCTGGGTCTAAAAGTTTGCATTCACTCACAGCAGCTGCTCCTCTCATCCACCGATCTGATGTGATCAGCTATGAAAGGATCAAAAGATCAATTATTCACTCTGCGAGTCACAAATTGCTACTGAGGAAAAAAAGAACTCAGAAAAAAAAAAACTCCGCCTGCACTGCGTTCAGTGCTTTGCAGATCACACAATAGTCGGGCTTACATAAAAAAAGTAGTGCAAATTTTAACAGCATTTTCAGAAAATAGGCAAAAGGAGATGCTAATTTATGTGCTTTGTCATACACTACTGTTATGCAAATGTTGGGAGTTGGTTCATCGAGATAAGCAGTGGGTGGCGCTAACTCTCAGGTCATGTGCCATTGCAAAGGAGGCCACAATAAGATGAAATAATTACAAGAGTATCAGTCGAATCTCGAACGAAGGAAAACAACGGATGTATAACAACAAAGAGCATATCGGACAATTGAAATAAAAAGTTTTAAACAGCAACTATGTACTCGTGGAAGAGTTCTGATAACAGCACTGTGTGCATACATAAGTGTGTTAAAAGCAAGCTGCTAAAAACTGCTGTTTTCTGAATGGTCACTTGAGGCCGGCTCCAGAGTAAATCCTTTTAGCCCCCATTTGACAATGTCGATCTTTACAGCCTGGTACCAAGAAACTGTTTTGGTCTCTATAGGTAATTTCAACATCCGAGATAAATGTAAGAGGTGGGAATTTTTCTCATAACTTACACTTTCACATTTTATTAATGCCCAAAGTTACGCATATTTAAAGATGGGGCATCTTTAGTCGCTACCAGTCGCTGCAGTCTGTGAGTCTGATCTACCCCTTGCTCCTCCCCAGCTGAAATGCTTAACTCAGGGCTTCAAACAGTAATCCAAAAACCTATATGTGACACTATGATAGCTCCATGTCTATTATTTATACAGTCCATGGTTAAACGCCATCTAGAGATGACGAAGAGAGCTTGCAGTGGCCTATGCAACGATGGTCCGTCATGACTGTACGTCATCATCCGTTCTCTGAATCTTTTTCTACTGCACTTGGTCACATTTACTTTTTAATGATATACCAACTTTTCCATCTCCCCCAAATGTACGTTTTTGGGACATATATATATATTTTTTGCTTTTCTCCTCAGGTTTTTTTTTGATGCAAAAAATGAAAATGCGTATAAAAGAGGAAGATAAAAAAAACATCTTATAGAACGACACAAAGATGCAGAGTGTGTTTGCTATTCATTATCTAGTGATCCTGATCTTATGAGATGTTTAACTCACAGATCAATCATGAAAGGCATACAGAGAAAGTGGATAAACTCATCTTTTTTTTTTTTTTTTTTACAACAATAAACCCACCCGTCACCTCACAGCCATGCTTGTATCAACCACCCCCACCTCCCCGGGGAATTCCTTTGCCATGACCAACTACAGTACAATGAGGGAAGTGAGAGATAAACAGAGAAAGACAAGAAGAGAAAGAAAGAGGGGCTGGTGTAAGGGCCGGGGCAGATGGGGGGCCGAGATGAGTGTGTGTGGATAAATCAATACAGAATGTGTCATAAACATACAATAGTGAGATGGTTGATAAATACATTTGAAAGGTAATGGAGAGAAGTAAAGGTTTTAAAAGACTGATCGAAGAGTCGGTGACCTACATCTACAGGTTTATGTTTTAAAAGGGCACCCCAACCCCTCTGTCTGTCTCTCTCTCACACACACAAAGGCCGTGTTGAGAGGCATTGGTGGTAACTAAGAAGCGTGGGTATAAGGATGGATGGCCATGACGTCCTTCCAGCCAAATGCGAAGTGTGACCCACTCAACCTGACCTGTCTAAATTAGGACAGGAAGCAGGGGCCACCATGGGATGCGTTCCACGTGGCTCCCCCAAAAACATGTAGGCAAAGGGTACAACGCGTGAGGATCTACAGTTGTAAAGAGGGAACCATGTGGGGGTCTGCGCGTTTAAAGAAAGGGATCAGTGAGGAGCAACCAAACAGTGTGTTCATTTATCAAACACGGCTGCGGAGCAGGTTTATTGCTTCAGTACAATAAGTCATTCAGTGATCAAAAAAAAAGAGAGTTCCTGCTTTCAACAGTCCTCAAGACTTAATTTAATTTCTACAAAGTCTAGCCAAGCTAATGTGAACCAGAGGAAAGAGCCTGCGTAAGCGTTCTTTGACTTTTCACTATGTTTTGACATTTGAGAAAAGGATGTTGCTCTGTGTGTTTCCTGTGCTGATTTTCCATGCCATTTGCAAGTTGAGATGAAATATAGCTGCTTTAGTTTAATGGCATTTAAATGCAATTATTACAATGTGGTGAGCATATTTCAAAAATATCAGAAATTAATTTAATGTCTGACTGTTTTGGATTAAATATTTGTGGTGTTCTTTTCACTGATCACTGTTAAACCTAATAGAGAAACTGCTCATGCATAATACTCAGCACAGCAGGTAAGAAAGAAGGCCGACCCATCTGAGGCCACCGGCTTTACTAACGTCCCAAGAGGTCAGAGTTCAAGTTTAATACTCGAATGGAGATGCTGGGCAGCTGTGGGAGGGCACCACATCACCCATACAGAGCACAAGATATAACAATACGTGTGTGTGCATGTGTACATGCGTGTGTGTATGTTTGAGAGTACAATTATGAGAGTTGACAGCGAGGTCATGGCCGAGGGTTTGCTGCAGCGACCGTACTAGTATCCTCTCACCGGGAACAATATGCGGCTGGTCAGGCCCACTAAAGAGACCTCAGGATTGTTGGCCATCGCTGAGGGCCCACCACTTTCCTGTCCCTCTGCTCCAAGGGCAACAACTACTAAAACATGATACTGTCTCCTGTGCGTAAGCATGAACTGTCAAATGACTTTTCAAAAGAAAGTATTAAAGTCCCAAAGAACATTATGAGAGACTTATTTACAACTTGAATATGTCCACTCAGTAAATCTAAAATCAACAATACAGTATCAAGGTTTCCAGACACATTGGCAGACAATTTAAACAATAAAAAGACTTGTATGAACTACAGTAGCCCCTGTCTTGTTTGTTGTTGGGAGGCATACTGAATGTTCATCAAATATTAGCAAGTGCAACACAAGGTACATCGAGTCATAGCACTAAAATCTTTTTTATTTTTTCGTATCTTTGACAGTGGTGAAGACTGCTTTCTTTAGACATTTCCCTGCGTTGTCTTACATTACAGCATTGCGTGATATATCGTTGTATTGTATTTTCTTCTTTGACCCTATAGCAGGCTCATTCTCTCTTCAATGTCTCCTCATGGAGTTTAGAGCCTTAATTATACTGTCTGCCCACAGCAATGACTTTTTTTCCCACAATGGCCAAATATTACATAATCGATGAAGCAATACACTTAACTGAAACCAATCACGGAATGAGATCGCTTTCAGTTTGCTTGTTTTAGAATAATCCTCTCTAAATTAACATTTTCAAAAAGCACCAAAACATCAACACTGCATGTGCTAGTTCAAACATTTTTCAATGTCCCAGTTTGTATCATGTGTTTCTCAGTATCAATGGGCTTGTTTTAATATCAAAAAAGTATGGGGTATGATCCCTCCCTGTGTGTATATAACATAGACTGTAAAAAAATGGACCTATAAATGTGAAACTGGTGCCAGAGGTGACCATATTTGTGCGAGATGGTGAAATTGTGGAGGAGCGAGGGGTGGATCTGTCTGAGAAGCCGAGGACGCTATCGTCAGATAGCCTATCACTTAAAGCGGCCCGAGCTTAAATATGCGCAGCTTTAAGCTTTAATAAAATTTAAACGGGTGAGTTATGTTAAAACTCACCCCATACAGATGTCAAGAAGTTGGAAATTAGCTATAGAGACCAAAACAGTTTTTTGTACCAGGTGGTATATGATTATTTCTGCTGTAAAGTAGGGCGTTTTAACATGGGGTTCAATGGGACTGACTCGCATCTGGAGCCAGCCTCAAGTGGCCATACAAAGTCCAACTGGCCAACTGCAGTTTTTGGCACTTGGGCGTTGGCTTCATTTTTCAACCATAGAGGTTGGCACTTGGCAAACAAGGATTTGTATGCAAGTATCTGTATATGTTGTTTTATTTTACTTTTATTCCATCCTATTATATTGTAATTTTAATATTTGTTTGACTTAAACGTGTCTCCTGTGAGAGGGCAACAACTTATATTTCATTGCGCAACCCTGTGTACATGAACCTTGTAGCCTTGAAACCTTTCACATCTCAGCTGTGTATCCACAAATGTATGGCTAAGAATATATTGCTGCAAACTTTGTGCTTTGGTATTTCAAAAACTGTTGACACCTGTGGTTCATAAACTCAAATAAGCATTCAGAGAGCCCTTAGCTGCCAGCATACAGTTAAAAAAGGCAGTTTTAAGCTATACATCTGTCTTGCACCAGAGGATTATGCATTGTTCTACTGCATGGTACTTCTGAAGGAAATAGTAATGTGAGGGAGAGGTGGGAGAGTAGGTGCTATATTTTATCCTCTAGAGGTGTGGAAATGAAAACCAGACCATAACTAATAAGAGAAGGTCTGCTGGTTTTCGCTTCCCACATCATGAAAAATGTAAATGCAGAACACTTGCAGAGGAGAGAAGGATCACTTTTTGCATTGCTATTACGACTGTGATTATTTAAGAGGCCATAAGCTGCAGAGAACATGTAAAAAGCCATTAAATATCTGGTCCTTCAATATAAATAGTGCAGATGTGTCTAGAAAGTAACAAAGAATCACTCTAGATCACAAAAATGATCATGAATATCTATATATATACAGTATCAGTATGTGCACAACCGTGCAAATCTCCAATTCAACTTTATAAATGTCCTCATTCAACAGATTAAGACATCCTTTACAACCCTTTGCCCCGTACAGTGATCCATGATGCACACATCAGAGGAGGCGGGCACAGCCTGTTGCAGGGCGGTTAAGTGTATGTAAGTGCTGTGCCTTCATCGACTATTCCTCTCTATCCCCACACATTGGGAACACAAGCCCTCTCATTCCCAGAAAACATCAATCTCATCCTGTCTGCGATGTGCAACACTTCAGCACCTTTCATCAATGAACAGGCCCTGTTTATGGCACTGTCCCCTTTTGTACCATGCAGCCATTAGAAGAAGTGCAACAGAAGGAGAGAGGGGCAAGCAGTAAAACAGTTTCCGCCCAGTGAATCACATTCAGACGCACACAGGCGACTGGGGGCTGACCCCTGCCAGGCGATGACATAAACACTGACAAACAAAGGACCTGAGCTCTGAGCAGTGTGGATCTTAGAGGATCTAAATCCACTAAAAACCACAATAACAAACTGTGACCAGTGTATTGCACATGATGGAAATAGAGATTTAGGTTTGAGAGGGGAAAAAATTGTGAAAATTTCATGGCAAGTTTGGCTGCATCTTCACAAACAAAGGCTATTCAACAGATGCAATCATGTCACCCTTTTATACATTCCAGAAACAGTTAACAGCGGCGGCTGGCGCTGAAGAAGAGCAGGTGTAAGTGCTGAATGGATACAGAAGCAGCTCCCTCCCTTCCTCCCCAGTGAGAAAAAGGATTTAACTCTGCTGAGGCACCACAGAGGACGCAACAAAAGAGATTTGCAAGGGACGCACCAAGATGACATCATGTCAAATCAATTACAGATAAGGTGGACAAATTCAATTATCCAAGGAAAGAAAACCCCACCCCATCAACTGGTGTAAACTGTGGAGCATTCACATCTGCGTAAAAGACGCAAAGAAGCAGCAGCACAATGAGGCTGCAGGCACCGCTCGTTGATTTAACAGTAACAGCACATGTGCGCAACTTTAAGTATGCCAAGATTACTTATGGCCCGAGTAAGCCTATAGATTAGTCAACGGAGCCTTTATGAGAGGGGTCTCCAGCTCACCATGTGTGGCAGTTCCCCCTGAATTGTTGTTTTATTTCAGTGGGAGAGAGAAAACCCACACAAAGCGCAGTAATCACACTGGAGATCCTGGATGTAACCATGGAAGCGTTTGTCTCCCTCCTCAATGGGCTACCCGGCCATTCATTTACTGATTGCGCTGAATCAATATTTAGGCTTTTCAATTTTATTAGCTGCTCCGAGGGGGATTTTTGGCACAATGCAAAAAGAAATTAGCAGTGGCCAACCACTTTTAATCGTTTTCTTATTGTGTTATACAATATGTCTGCTTGAGCTGTCTGGCATAATTGATGAGGAGTATCGCTACTCATTTGTTTCCTTTATTCTCTGCGCTATTAATCTACCACTGGCTATCGCGCCGGGAGTCACCAATCATTACTGACTCACTTACTAAAAAAATAAATCTGAGACGTTTGCTTTGTTCTAGAGACAACAATGTGTCACAAAGCCATATCATCTTGCGTCCAAGTCTTTCTGTGAAATTATCAAGCAAAGTTTTTGCAACACATCGCCAGACATCCGTACTATTATAGCACACTCACAAGTTTTTATCTAAAAAGAGACATAAGATAAATCATTCCAACTTACCTGACACCTTGCTTGGCCTCTCTGTCCAAGATAAATTACTCTAATTTATTTATCGTTAAGGATAACATCGATGAGTCCTCTCGGTCTTCTTCTCTTCTCAGACAGCATCCAATAACTGCATCATTTTGTATTATTGACTAAAAACCTACTGCTTTGCCTTCGGCAGCTTTAGGATCTCGTTGAACAACATGGGATGAAGCGCGTATGTCATCTAACGGGACTAAAGCCGGGAGAAATAACAGACGGAGCGGCTCCCCGGTCTGTTCAGGACCTTCTCCTCTCTACGCACAGCTCCGTCCTCCTGCAGCCATGTGAGGGATCTGCTACTGTACACACACGACTCACTTTTCCCAAAACAAAGAGTAGTTTGCTGCTACTCAGGGACTCCGACTCGTCTCCCGGTCGCTGCCTAATGAGACAAGATGTTTTAATCCCATTTGTCTCTCAAGGGTGCGCAGTGTGGTGGTGGACAGCTCCACCCTGTGACCCGAACAGGCATAGAGCCCCCGAGCAGCTGTCCTGTCTGGGCTGGTCTTCCCCCTCATGCTTTAACGCCAGTGGTGGAATGTAACTAAGTACAATTACTCAAAAACTGAACTTACAAATACTGAAAGTTCAAATTTTAGGTATTTGTACTTTGAGTATTTTCTTTTTACGCCACTTTATTCTTACATCATAACATTTCAGAGGTAAATATTGTACTTTTTACTTCACGACAGTTTTAGTTACTAGTTACTTTATAAATTAAGATTTTTTTGCAAACATAAGTTTATAACGTATGTTTTGTCATAAATGGAGTTATCGATTAGTTTTTACAAGCACAGCTGAAATGATGAGTTCATAAATCAGCCAGCTGACAGAAAGAAAATGTTTATGTAATGTAATGTAATGTTTAGGGTTTTTTTTCTTCATGTGGGTACTTTTACTTTTAATACTTTAAGAACATTTTACTCATTATGCTTACTTATTTTACTAAAGTAACATTTTCAATGAATGACTTTTACTTTTAACAGAATATTTTCACACTGATATGAGTACTTTTAAATAGTAAGAACGCCATACTTTGCCCATCACTGCTTCACACAAACTTTGTAAATGTGTACTTCTTCATAAATGACTTGATTCCTGACCAAATTAAATTACTAGCCAAAACACAAGTAGTTGGATGGGAAGTATATTGCATCCTCGCCCGCGTGGCCGATGATCAACTAAAATTTTCGAATAAAGGGCAGTGATACTTTAGCTATAAATAATAAATAATACACGTTGATACTACTTACTTTATAGTTTTTAAGGGCTATCGTGAATTTAGCTAATGCCAACAGTCACTCAACGCTGCAATTAGCCTAAACTAGCTAACTAGCTTTCAGCTAATTAACAGGGGAGTTAGCTTAGGTAAAAGGTAAACAACTGGTCGTTATGGATACAGACACGTCTGAATAAATTAACTCGTTACTAACTTCGTTTCAAAACCGTGGTAATCTTTATATACAGTCCATGGTGTTACGTGATGTGCCTGTCCCTACCATGGATGAAAACAGAGTAAAGATCCAAACAACGCTGGTAGTAAGTTGACCGTCTGCGCCACCTTGCGATTAAAGATGAGGACTATGGTGGGGGCGTCTATGCTTACGTCATTACGTAAGCATTCTGTTGACGTGGCGTGAGCGGTGGTGGCAACAGTAGCTAGCAGGTGGGGAACTAAGCAGAGGCAAGGTGAGACAGAAGATAATCCCGTGGAAGAATGGATATTATCCAGGTCAACTGATTGATCGGTGATCAGCTTTTCAGGTAAAGGTTGTTCTTAAGGACTTCCTCCAACTATATAATCAATCAACTGTGCTGACTGACCGAAAGAGACGCACAAACGCTACTAGTCACATAACATAGGTGGACGCTAGTTAGCACTGACGTTAGCTTAGCCTGTGCTGATGGTTGTTAGTTTGCTAACTGTGAACGCGCGCTGTAACTAAACGTTAGCATTACATCACACTCCTATCAGAAGAAAATCAACCTGACAGTGCGTTTTTATCATTGATTTTGTGGCCCAGACAGACGTGTTTCCGAAGCCACGTAGTTATCGACTGGACTATGGTGGGGGTAGAGATTGAGTTGTAGCATTAGGTATGTTGTTTTATATCCAGTTTCTTCGTTAAATAGTAGCTTACATGGAAATTATAGCCACATGACATCTCGTAAGCTTAGTCTCATAACAACACCCTTCTGTGCTTGACAAAGAATATGGGTGTTGCTGTAGATATATTCAACACCTTAAATTGCTAGCTGCTAGCATTCAACATTACCTCACGTTGGTCAGGGATAGCATTAGCTTAAAAGTAGTAATCGAGAATGAAGCCGGTTTTGCTCGTATCATTTGCATCAGGATCATGATAGAGGAATAGCTGTAACACTATATGATAAGCTATCACATTAAATAGTGATGTCCCCGTGGTTGAAATGCTTAACCAAGCAGAAATGTTAGAAGTACAGAGGACATTGACATCTCGAGGATTCAACGTACTGCCTGTAACTTCACTTATCAGACTGGGAGAGCTCCAATCTTATCTAGTTTCACTTCACTTGAATGCCCAGGACTTTCAGAGAGATGGACTTTAGTTTATGTATTTTGTTGAACAACGTCAGAAACACAGTGGAAGTGAATTTCCGACTTGTATTATTGCAGGTTTCAGAGGAAGAATTGCATGATCTTGTATGGTGTCATGTATTACACACGGGTCAGTCTTTTGATATCTGTATCATTATTTTTGAACGTGCAATGACACTGGCAAGTGTAATGGTACAAAGTGATGGGTCCTTATAAAGACACCCACTGTAATCTTTCCCTCAAGTGGTTTAAACTGGGGAAAACAATGACATCAAGGTCACCTGCATGTATGGCCAAAGTTTTGATGCCCGGTCCACCAAGTTGTCAGTATCACAAGTGTGTTTGTGTGCCTTGCATGAACAAACAATATTCTGCAGCACAGCCCTGTCTTGTTTATAGCTATACACCGTGCTAAATGAGCATTTGGTCTGACTCAGTGAAGCATTCCTGGTGTGTGATGCCAAAACCTGCTTCTGCTCTTCCCAATACAGTGAAGAAAAAATGTCCAGTATAAGCCAGCACTATGGGTTCCAGTCAGCCACCATGGTGCAGTCTGCCAATGGCGGTCATGCCTATCTGTTTGGAAACAACGGCTCAGAGAATGACCTGTCAGAGGAAGATGGGGAGAGCTTTGAGCTGCGGTCGCGTGGCAGAGAAAGGATGCGGAGGAGCACCTCCAGAGAGAGGATGGACGACATTGTCTACCTGACCAGAGATATCCAGGAGGGTGACACCCTCAACAGCATTGCCCTGCAGTACCATTGCTCAGTACGTTTGTGCTCAGACCATTGTGTGTGTGCGTGCGTGTGTGTGTCTGTCTCTGTCTGTCTTTATCTCCTTGGGAAGTACTGACTCAACTATCTGCCTGTGTTTCACGTTGTAGATTATCTGTCTTCTTACATAATGTATATACACAAACATTGTTTGCCTTTTAAGCAGTTAAGGCTGCAGGTAACTTCTACTGTTAATACTTTTAGATAAGATAACTGGTTATTCTGTAGAATTCTAAAACACGACATGTCCAACACTTGTTACCAGAGTACTAACTGAGGTCTTCAAATTCACTACTTTAACTGTTATATAATGTAATGTAATTGATGTATTACAAGAGAGAAAAAGCTTTTTAAATATCTACATTCAGACTGAACATTGATAGATGTCATCTTTTTACCATCATTACTGTATTTTATGATTTGAATAGAACATTTCCAAAAAGAATTCTTGGCAGTGAAATAAATCTCACTGTTAATTTTCAGCTTTGTCACAGCCCCAAAATGAATCCACTTATTCCTTACATCAGCTGAACACTAACTAGAAACATCATGTGCCACTCATTTTCCTCCACGCCGTCCCAGGTATATTTAAGACTAAACCACCCACTAGTAAAAACAAAGGAGAATGGTTCTTTTCGGGTCGCAGATTGTTGCATATCCAGAGCAGCTATAATCGATATTTAACGAATGAAAATGTAACACTTGTAGCTATGAACCCGAATCTGCAGCTTCCTGAGACTTCACAGAGCTTTACAGCGAGTTTCTGTTAACTTTTTTAGCTGTCAGGCCTGCAATGCTGCCGTTTGGTTCACTCTCACAGCGCTCATAATGTTGTTTTCGGCATGCAGCTGTTTTCAGAGGAAAAAACTCTAAAACCCTTTTTTACACTACCTACTCAGCAACAGCTGACCAGTAAGAGACTAGCTGGTGAATATGGTGAAGCGTTAAGCAGCTAAAGAGGAAGATATTTTCTTCAGGAGTTGGGAGATAAAAACAAGTGCTAAATGGTGACTGAATATTAAACACAGATTTGTCACATAGCCAGAAACACAAATGATTCTTAATGTTGCCCTATAACCGCTGATTGTGTAATCATGAGTAACTGTTTGCCAACAAGTCAGCCATGTCAGCTTAAAAGGTCACAATTTGTCTCAGTTTCTTCTGAGTGACCAAAAAATGCAGTTAAAAATATAGAGAGACTAGAATATAGGAAATTAATTCCTACAATTGTCTAAAATTCTCCCCAATCATACGTTAAATAATTTCCATTGTTCATTACTTCACATAACAGCTCCTTAATTAATGACATGGTACCTTTTCTAATGAAAACTTGCTGAAATGTCATTGCAAGCCTCTGTATATTTCTTCCATAATCATTTGCACAATAATTATACCCTGTGTACTGATTAGACTAGCTTTACTTTTATTTTACAAGTTTTGCCATTTGTTTTATTAAATAATTGCTCCTGCATCCTCAGGTTTACTCAGAGTCTAGATTTTTCAGACCACAGTAAAAGCAACTTCTGTCTGTAAGCAGCATCCTTAATTCATCTCTCTTCTGCGTGTGTGGTGTTTTTTTTTTTTTTTAGGTGGCTGATCTAAAGCGTGCCAACAACCTCTTGACAGAGCAGGACTTCTTTGCTCTGCGGTCTGTCAAGATTCCTGTGAGGCGCTTTAGTGTCCTCACTGAGACTCACAGCACTGGACCTCTGAAATCTGCCTCCCCTTCAGGTGCAAGGCGCCTGGCCCAGATCTCACCTGCTACCTCCCTCCCCTCTGAGTCCTCCACAGACTCGTCCTCTTCCACCGACAGCGTGGAAGGATTCCTTCTGGAGAAGGACAAGGACATTGAGCGGCTGGTGAAATCCACAGGTCCGTCTCGGAGCAGCCTGAATGAGGTTGTGTCCTCCTTAACACTACAGCAACAGCAGCCACTGCTCGGGGGAGTGGAGTATAAACCGGTACAGAGAAAGGACCCTTATTATGGGGCAGACTGGGGCATGAGATGGTGGACGGCTGTGGTCATCATGCTGGTTGTTGGTATTGTCACGCCTGTGTTTTATCTGCTGTACTACGAGGTTCTCATGAAAGCTGACGTCAGCCATCACGGCAGTCCCACTCAAGCTCATGGCGACATGCCTCATGGACATCTCCCTAGCAACCATCCTGGTGGAGAAAATAACCATGCAGGGGACGGGCATGGACACCATGCTGGAAATATGGTTAACAAAGATCCACAAGGACATGGTGTGGACAAAGCAGGAGGCGGTGAACACGGAGGACATGAGAAAACATAAGGGACTGTAACTTACTTTACATAAGAATTTGTTGCTAACTCAGAGATCTAATAAAACTGCGCGATTGTGTCCATTGTTGAGTAGTTTTTATAGACGTAATACTTTAATGCAATCTGTCTGACAGGACGGGGTATGGTGGGAATAGTCATTTTTGTACGGTTGAGACACTCGGATTAAGGGTCATTCCTTGTTTTAGTCCATTTACAGTTATATGCTTTTCAACAAGGAATATCAGTTGAGTGAAAACAACAAATGTTATGCTTGACTTAATATTTTGCTGATTATTGACACATTTCAGAATGGTTATCTTTAGTGTAGACAATAGAATTGAGGTGATTTTGTTATCATCCATGCTGCTGCATCCTCATGACACAAACAAACTCTACTCAATGGGTTTAAAAGCAAACTGAGACGGACGGCAACGCACTTACCTATTTGTTTATTCAGTGATGGAGAATAATTCTGTGGATTTGATTTTAAAGAAGATTTTACTCAGTTTGGACCAACTGTGTTTTTTGCCATATTAGAAATGGTGTATTTTCCAATGTGATTTGTTGGAAAAGTATAAATGCCATTGAGTTTAATATAGAATTAATTTATTTCAAGACTATTGAGCAATAGCCTTTACTTACACTTATCAGTATTGGGAATCTTTTTCTTTAGCTTGCTTGGAGAGACTTGCGTTTTTTGTTTTGTTTTTTTCATTTAACCTCTGAGAGCATGGTGAGGAAAATGGGAAATGCACATTATTCCCACAATGACTTATATTTGTAATTATGTGAGATTTTAGACTTTGTTATATAGCCCTTTTATTTTATCACCGTGTTCACTTGATACTTTATGAAAATGCATCACATGTTGTTGACAGTATGTGCCTTTCAACCTGTGGAAATGTGCCCCAGGCTGGAAAATAAATACATCTATTTTGAATAAATTATTGCCAGTGTGCACATAGTTTGGCATTTCTTATTTACATACATAAGTCTCTAAGCAAAACAAAACTATCACTCTGCGACAGCGTATCTACAAATATGTAACCGACAGAAACAATCACATAATGACTGTTTACTCCAGCAGTGAGTGTGCGTGGTTGAGTCACCCTGTTTCAGTATGTGGCCTCGCCGTCCATGTTGTCGTCACTGTCTGCAGCAAAATCTTCGCCGTTGTCAAAATAGCTGTCGATGTAGTCGTTTTCCTAGAGAGAAACAAAGGAAAGATCAAATATTTCACTTTCTTACAAATTGACCACTCTCAGTTCGCCAATAATGCCTTCAGATTACGATTTGCGAGCTTACCTCCTCGACATCTTCTTCATCATATTCTTCTGCTTCAATTTCTTCTTCATCCTCCTCATTCCCCTTTTTCTTTTCCGTCTCATCGTCTGATTTTTCAGCGTTCCCATCATCTTTCTTTGCCAGTTCCTTAAATATTGACATTGACATTTAATAGCTAATGTAAACATTTGCTTGCTCAGAAGGACAAACATAATTCTTGGTAAGTACACATACATCCTGAGCTTGTATATGCTGCACCGACTTGATGCCTACATTAAATGCTACTTGACAAATTACAATAAGAGAAGATTAATAACACGTAGTTAAACACGGAACAAACAAGTGAGGGAACTTACATCTAACTTATTAAGCATATTGTCTGTGTCTTTGCGTGATATCTTCACAGTTTTCTTCTTTGTGCCTGTTGGATTTAAGCATTTTTTTTTATTTTTAAGCCCATCACATGGAATCTCCTCACATACATAATGGCTTTAATATTTACCTGGTTTAGCACGAGGCTTTTTAGTTTGGGGCATCAATTCTTTTGGGAGGCGGTTCCAGTCTAAAACATTGAAAATAGTTTTTTCCATTAATTTCCTTTTTTTTGTTGCTATATTTGCTGTAATCACGTGGCGGTGTGTAACACAAGTACCTGGAGTCCAGTCTTCGTCCTCGATCTGACTCAGCTTCAGGTATCTCTCGGTATATCTCTCCACCTCTGTTCCACGTAAATGAGAGTTAGTTCTGCTTTAGTAGACTCAAATAACTCATTCACTCTCACGTCACATCCAGCAGTTTATCAGAACCATGAGTTTATCAACACAAACAGCTGTGTGCTACCTCTGACTCCAAGCCACAGTGTTAAATCACAGTTTCAATTATTTTGTTGAGGAATCATCTATCTATCTATCTATCTATCTATCTATCTATCTATCTATCTATCTCATTTTATTTGTCACAAAACAGAAGTGACTTTTAAAGCCATTATCTATAAAAGCAGTTTGCACTTGATTTTATGAATACAAAGCACTTACAATATGCATTTAAAAAATGATGGACCAAACATTGTGAAAACTTAATCTGCTACTCATTATGGATATATTTAGCTCACTGCTAAAACAAGGAATTCTAAAAGACGCTACCTGGGCAGACCTTAGAAATCATATTAAATCCATCTGATGAAGCAGCAGCTCTAACTCAATATTCTGCAATAAATATGCCCCTCTCTCCTTTGCCCAGATATGACCCTAATTAAATGGCTCAGTTCCTGAGTGCTGCATTATCTTCCCTCACAGCAATAGTGTTTCTATCAGATGTCAGGTTTCTAATGCACTACTCTCCTCCTCACCTGCTTTATTGGACAGAGGCTTGATGTTGTGTGGCAGCCGTTGCATCATTCCCCTCATCTCCTGTTTTAGGGCCAGCATGTAGTCCTCATCCTCGCCAGCTTTCAGTGGCAGTGGCTTAAAATCTGTGTTCTGGAGGAGGAGAGATAGTGGAGGGGAGATGATAGCAATTAAGTATAACAGTTATGTACCTTTTTCAAAGAAAGATTTGTTTGCCTTAGGTTTGCCACATCTGCTCCTGCACTATGGAGCAGATGTGGCAGCATATTGAACAATCTGTGCATTTAATGATGTAGTTTTAGTGTTATGTTCACTTAATTCCTTAGCAGATTGCAGTTTTAACTGATACCAGTGCAACTACATCTGTTGTTTACAGTAAAAACAGTATCAAATTGATGCTGCGCTTCAAGTGAAAGAGATGATGTCAGGACAATTAAAATGCAGCCCAAGCTGGATTCCAACCTGCCAAGTAATGTTGCACACAGCAATTTTAGTATAAATAAGAAAAGGCTTCCTCAACATGTCGGGCAATTAATGAATAACTACGTTATTAAAATAGGTGTTTAGCTGTCAGGGGGACTTGCAACCTGCACAAGCTCTCAGTCGAGCACAAAGGTTACTTGTGCTGACTGTGTTATAATTAATTACATTTTACACACCCTGAATTTTGTGCAAAGAAAAAGAGCATCCTGAATCTATGTCCTTTTGGTCCTTTGGCCTAAGCATGTGGGCACATGTTTCAAATACAAAGCAAGGCTTTATATCCCAACTAACCTTTAAGGGCCTCAAAAGCCTCAAGTCTGTCAGGTGGTTTGTGTTAAGTTGTTTAAGGAATATATACCATCAAATCACAAAGAGTGGACAGCTTAGTGTCTACATCACTGACAGTCTGACCTGGGTGCTGCATAATGACTCCATCGCCTAAAATACCTGGGAATTTCTATTCTGGCAGCATCAACAGAGTCATAGCAAGGAACAGCACCGAATAGGACCGAAAGGCACCGCAAAGAGTGCTTTGTTTGGCACAGCTCTATTCTGCCTAAAGGACATTTACATCAGGTGCTCCGAGAAAAAGTCGAGGAGCATCATTAAAGATCCCAAACACCAGGATAATGGCCTTTTCTTTTTCGTCAGATAGAAGGTACCTGATACACCAGGCCACACTGACAGGCTCAGGAAGGACTTCCACCTTCAGGCAACAAGGACACTAAATGCCTAAGGCTGCCCCTTTAGTCATTTAGTCGCATATATTTATTATTACACTCTCTTTTTAAAAGATTACTTCACCCCAAAAAATTACCATTTGTGTATCAGTTAGTCGGCCGTTTTGTAAGGTAAAACATTGTTTTTCTTTCATGTCTCCACAAAAAATGTCTCGTACAGAATAGTCGTATGCTCAGTGCTTCTCGAACATGAGCATTTTACTAAACACCCTTAGTACTGGAATCTGACTTTTAAAAGAGCATATGTCACTTTCAGTTTAGTTTTTCATAGTAAGGTTTTGGTTTTTTTTTTATAGCAAAAATGCATGTCGATGTTATGACCCGATAAATAAGACTTGGATATATTTGCACGCATGAGTTGTGTCAGAGTTTCTTAACTGATGTTTTGATATACAGAAGTTTTGTGGTTGTTTAAGTGCTCATTCAAGACATAAATGAGTATGTTCCATGTTATCCATGGGATCATGTGAGAAAAACAAAGTTTTCTTCATAAATTCAAAGTAATACAGCATGACAGATTTACAAATGGTTATTTGGGGATTAGTGTGAAGTATTCCTTTAAAATATCCAACTGGGCAAACGGACCCCTGGGGGCCTTAAAAGCCTCAGGTGTGTCAGGTGGTTTCTGTTTAAGTGTTTAACACATATATATATTCCACCAAATCAAAACGTTATAGCTGGCCCCTGGGTCAGTGTACGACATATAATCGAGCTATCATGTGTACTGTGCTGGGTTTTAATGTATGTGAAGGGCTCTCTAATGCAAAAAGACACATGCACAATTCACAGAGCACGAGGAAGAGGAGTCCAAGTGGGCCACAAAGTCATTTTTGCCCTACAGCGATCAATTTGCTGCATCATGCAAAAATAAATAAATAAATAAATAAATAGCAGGAAGCAGCAGCTGACAGTTTGTTTGTTATAGGATGATGCTCTGGGAAGAGGCACTTAATGGGACACTGCTTTTAAATTTAAGCTCCTAACATCACCATGACAATCTTTTACATTTTATTTGCACATGCATCTTTTTGTACTTTTGTTTAAATGGTTGATAATGGAGCCTACACACTGACATGTACAAGTCCACTTTTAAAATGCATATTTCACCTCTCTGATTTATCAAGATGAACTCTGGATTTTATAATCCCTGAGACACTGTGCCATGCAACACTATGAAAGCCAATAAATTAATTTGATATGCTGCAATGTGATATGTCATCCTGAAATCTCAGCATTTGTGTGTTTGTGAGTGTGTGTGGGTACTTACTGGAAACAGCGGACTGGGCCCCACCCTGGCTTCTGGCATGCTGCCCCTGCCGATGCCCAGAGCCTCAATGTTAAAGGTAAAGGCAGCCACTCCACGACCCTTGCCTGCCATGGCTGCAATCCTCCTCTGTACCTGCAGCACACAGTCCACATGAATTCAGTCAACTACACTGTCCAACACGTGTAGACACAACAAGTTCATGTCCCACAGCTTTCATCGCTTTTTGCCTGACTGTAAAGCGTTGGTCAACACTGAAACAACACTTCAGACACTCGTCAACACGTTCAATAAGTTGTTATACTCACTATGGGAATGTTAGTAAACTGCTCTTAATGTGGAGACGTTTTTTTACGGGCTATTCGGTGGCATTTAGCCTTTACTACGTCTCCACGTTTTCACTTTTCGAGTTCACTTGTCACTCAGCTGCTCAGTTTCATATGCAGTTCGACACGTAAACTGACTCCTGAAATCACTTAATTTAAAGCTAAACCTGATGAAAATCTGTTCAGCTTTGCTACAGCCGGCGTGGAAACCCGCACACACGCTCCACTCAGCAGTATGCGTAAATGTGGCCCACTCGTCCCGCCCCTGCGTGACGTTTCACTGAGCGTGCTTTGTTTACAGCCAATAGAATGTCGCGCTTTGTGTTGTCGTCGCTCCCCTTTTTGTCCAATGAGCACGCTCTCCTCCCACAAGGGTGTGTCTGCAGCCACCATCACATTAACCTCAATGAAAACATATCACCTCTAGCTAGACGGCTAGTTAGACCTGTCCGCGCAAAAATCACCCGACAGCACGAAACCCGCAGCCGGTTACTTCGACACGTGCATGAACTGGGATGTCTGCAGCCGACTGGTACGCCCACAAATCGCTGGGAGACGGACTCTTCTGGATCCAGGAGCGATTCTACCAGTCAGAGAACCGGGCCAACATCTGGCTGCTCCGCGGCTCACACCAGGACGTGGTCATAGACACAGGTCTGGGCTTGAGGAGCTTACCGGACTACATCGACGTCAAGGGGCTGCTGGGCGAAGATCCGCAGAGGAAGAACCCGCTGCTGGCCATCGCCACCCACGCCCATTTCGACCACTCGGGCGGGCTGCATCAGTTCCAACAGGTGGGCGTCCACAGCGCCGAGGTCGATGCGTTGGCCAACGGAGACAACTTCGAGACGGTCACCTGGCTCAGCGACAGAGAGATAGCGGAGTCCCCCAGTCCGGGATGGAGGGCAAGGCACTACAAAGTCAAGGCTGTGCAGCCCACACACATCCTGCAGGAGGGTAGGTAGGACGTGCAGCCTGCGCAGGTATGATGTATTGAAGGGGACTGTATCTGTGATCAAAGGCCAGGTCATAAGGTCTAAACGCATTTGCACGGAGATGATCATCATGGTCGATACCATTAGATGATATTTCATGGGTGCGCCTCGACCCAGTAGCTGCACATTAGCTCTGCACAGAAGAATCCCTTCTCTCTGCACAGGAGGATATCAGCGCACAAAGAATTTGGCAGAGGACCAAAACTGACTTGCTGAACAAATGCATACATTCCTTCACATATACTGTAGTAGGAAGGCACAATATAAAGTGCACACACAGTAGATGGTGCACAAAGCATGTGTTACAAAGCGTGCTTTATTTGCTCAGGCAGGAATATGAGGTGAGGTGTATTCCCTGCACAGGTGCACATGTCTCATTAGATTGCATGGTATAAGGCAGCGTAGTTTGTGACACAATATGTGACCACAAGAAATCTGTGTTTTGCTGGCAGTTGCTCTGCTCATCCTTTAGCAGTCTTTGCAGAGCGCCTCTATTTTAAGCCAGTGAGCTGATGACTATAGCGCTTCCAAGAAAGACAGAAAAAGAGAATGCAGAAATGAGCCACGCTTATGGAGAGCATCCCATATTCATAACTGCACAGCACTCACTTAGCCTTCACCCACTCTGCTGCTGTCAAATACACGCCAGATCAGTCACTGTGAGATTAAAATACACATTCTGCCACACTGGATTTGATGACAATCATTGTTTTTATAGGAATGTGGACCAAAACTTGTTAGCATCTTTAGTATGCTCACAGAGTAAGTTCTGCACCGTCAGTCAATGCAACGACTTGTTCTGCTGTGTCAGAGCCGCTGCTGCAGTGCAGTTGGAATATCTCATTGCCTGGTGTTTCACTTTCACCCTCTGCACGCTGTGCAACCCATATCTGATCTGGACCTAATCAATGATATTCTGAATGTCCTGGACATCAGGGTGATATGAGGTGATATGCAGGAGACACAAATATAACCCTGGCTGGATTCCAGCCAGCCAAAATATGAGGAGCACAAGGATTTAGCTCAGATAAAAGTCCTGAAGTGGAATGTGCATGGACTTAAAGTTACAAATTATAATGCATTTGTATGTGGGAATGACTTTGAAAACATAATCTCTCCCTCTCTCCCTTATAGGTGATGTCATCAACCTGGGTGACAGACAGCTGACAGTGCTCCACATGCCCGGTCACTCTCGGGGCAGCATCTGCCTCCACGACCGTGACAATAAGCTGCTCTTCAGTGGAGATGTGGTGTATGACGGCGCCATGATTGACTGGCTGCCCTACAGCCACGTCAGTGACTACATCAGCAGTTGTGAGCGGCTGGTGGGGCTGGTGGACAGTGAACAGGTAACACTGAAACACAGCAGGGGATAACCTAAACATTTCAGACCATAGCTCTACTATCTTGATTTAGATTAGTTATGATACACAAGGTAATCACATTGTCTAAAAAAGAGGTGTCCATTGTATGTAAATTTCAGTAAACTTTAATTTCACAGGTTACCAGCAACAGTTTTTTTCCTAGTAAATATATATTTAGTAATTTGAACAAACTTTTAAATGCAATACCTTTGTTTTGCATCTTTTATCATGTTTAAACTCAATATCTGAGCCTTTTTTTATGCACTCATAAGATATATTTCTGTCAAATTTTGGTCACTCCTTTTCAGAGATAATCCATCCGCCTCATAGGTGTGGCATATCACGATGCTGTTTAAACAGCATCATTACTACACACGTGAGTCGCAGTTAAAGCCCACTGTTAAGTGTGCAGTTTGATCACACAACACAGTGCTGCAGGTTTGCATGGCATGCTGAACTGTTGCCTGTGGTCTGTTCATTTCACAATCATAAGCTTCCACAATGTTGTTTCCGAATTTTGCAGTACAGCCAAATGGCCTGACAACCGCACAAGTCAGCTATGATGACAAACTGCAGTCTGATCGCGACCCTAGCGAGGAAGATGAGCTTGCAGATAAGCTTACCTGAGGTGGTTTCTGACAGTTTGTGCTGAAATTCTTAGGTTGTGCAAACCTATTGTTGCATCAGCTGTTCAGGTCGCTGGTCGAGGATGATCTCGTAGATGAATGTGGAGGTCCTGAGCTGGTGTGGCCACAAGTGGTCTGCAGTTGTGATGCTGGTTACGTGTGATGTCAAATTTAGGGAAACGACATTGGAAATGTATTATGGTAGTGAAATGGAAACTATATTAATGGGAAACAGCTCTTGTAGACATTCCTGCAGTCAGCGTGGCGTTAGCGCGCTCCTTCTACAGTGGCCTTCAGTTGTGACCATCCCGAAGCACACCTGCGTGGTAACGATGCTGTTTCATCAGCATCTCGATATGCCACACCTGCCAAGTGGTTTGATTATCTTGGAAAAGCAGAAGTCCTCACTAACACGTATTTTTACAAATTTGTTACCAAAATTTGACAGAAATATATCTATTGAGGTCATAAAAAAGTCATAGATATTTAACTTAAAGCTGTGATAAATAATAGCAAAAACAATGATGTTGCTTTTGAAATTCTGTTCAGTGTAGTTGCCACAATTTCTCTGTCGGCTGTATGTAATCTGCTTAAATCAGAGCTATATCCCGTGTAGATTCAGATGGGACCCACAGAGTGTCCCACAGCTGCTGATTTGGGAATTCGTGTAGCATGTACTCTACATAATGTTTTAAGTGTCTAACATCTGTCTATTTCATTTAACAGGTTGACCAAGTCCTCCCAGGACACTACAACACCTTTGGTGCGAAGCGACTCCATCGGATTGCAACCACGTATATCAGCAGAGCTGGGACGTGTCCTGCAAAGTTCTCCACATTTGCCTGGGGTACTCTGGCTGGGGTGGCGCTGCGGGCATTCAACCCACGGAGTGCCTGCTGATGAGAGGGGATCATGGAGCTGGAGGGAAGCACAAGTGCAGAAAGAAAGATGTTAAAATATGGAGGGGGAGACAGCCCTTATTTATCTGTAACTTCATGTAACCTTGTTCATTTACTTATGTAATCCAACAGAAATCAAAAAATTGCCAAACTTTGTGTAAAATGTCCGATTGGGTTACATAAGTCAATAATCAGCATCATATGAAGCATATAATATAAAGTATTTATAGTGTGATTCTCTTCTATACTTATCAATATGTATTTGTTGGGTTGTATATGATTATATTGTTTGATTTTTATACTTTAAGCAGTTGTGAATCTATAATAGCACAACAATGGTACAACTCTGCACTGCAAACAGAAAGCAGATTCAGTATGGCCATAGTATTTCTCTATGCATTTTACAATGCTCAGTGAAGGCTCAGAGTCGACTACCTCCTACGTTTGTAACAGTGCTTTGTACTATTGACAAATCTATGGCTTTGGTATGGAAACATTGACAATAAAGCCTCTGTTCTACCTGCCTTTCTTGATGCATCTCTACAAGACAGACAGCTACAGCGTTTATTTGAAATTTCATCTTCAATCGTTCACATAAGATGGGATCTCCTGTGGGATTTAGGTGCTGGAGGGAGAAAGACAAGAGCAGAATTGGATAGAATACAATCCATCTTCTGCTAAAGTGCAGAGCACTTTAAGTACTTTACTGATCCAACAGAAAGCTCTCCCACTGCAGGACAAAGTGTATGAGGCCGAAAAGGAAGTTTCCCAGAGCCTACACTTTCAGCTTGCTATACAGAATTTAAACACAGTGTTGATTTGACGGGTAAAAGTCCTATATTCTGTGTGTGAGCGTCAATATAAGTAAATAATGCATTCATATATCAAACAAAATGTAAAACGCACAACAGAGAATAATGATTTCAACTGAAATGGTCTTGCCATTGACAGATTTACATGGAATATTTCAAACAGAGTTCATCACACTGTATTTCATGCAGACAATGCGGATGCCTGAAGAGTCGGTTGTGAATTGATAAAACATTTATTATAATTAATGTTATATTATATAAACACGAGATTGCCACATTTCTCATTTGATGTTCGCCTTCTAGGACGGCGTACATGCAGAACACAAAGCCTGCTAACACGAGAAACTCTTGCAAGGTTATAACATTCAATGTTATCTATTTGTAACAGTTAAAGATCTGCACATCATCTGTTAACATCATGATAATCAGGTATCAATATAGCTGCATTTATAACAAAATCAATATTGTAACAAAAGACAAAGAGAGGTTTATTTGTTAACTTATAAAAATTAATTTACAGTAACAATTGCTGTTTTTCAAACATCTGACAGTTTTAATACTTAGACAAAACGGCTGAGTTCTGAGCCCCGAGAGAGAAACTGTTACCAAAGTCAAATCCACAGTAAACGGTAAAGACGGAGAAGAGGTTTTACTGCACTGACAAAGACACAGACTCTCCTGTTAGATTTGTATTCACATGGACTCCTTGAGTCAAATAATTGTTTTCTTTTGACAAAATGTAACTGCTGTTGAAAGTTGTTTATATGACAATAACTTATATCATTAAATACATAAATGGCAGTGTAAACAAACAAACTACTACCATGACCTAAAAGTTGAGTGGGGTTTCATATCAGTACTCAGCCTCATAGAAAGTTTCCAAGACTACAGCCACCATAAAATAATTTCGAAAAAGAAATGTTTCTGTTTTGCATATTATTTGGTTGGTGGATGTTTCACATTTTATTGGAAATTTGATGATCAGGAACTGTGATTCTTTTTGGGATCCTACAATACTGCAGTGAACTAGTGTGTGGCAAAATTATAATAATGACCCAGTTTTTCTGTTTTTTTGTCTTACAGGATAACTTCAGCGTTTTTTAACCTGGACTCTTTTCCCATGTGTGTGTCTAAGTGACTGATGGCAACAACAGTTGTTGAAACTGTGCAGTATTGAGCAAAGGGCTGCAGCCAGCAGTGGCAAAACAGGTTGCAATGTAACCACTTGAGGAATTTGTGCACCGTCAGTTTATATCCACTAAAACTGTGTGTGTTTTTCCACAGACAGGTTCAGATTGTTATTGTAAGTGTCTGACAACTAATGAAAAGGAACCGTCCAGAGACAGAGATTTTTGTTAAAGAGTAAGATCCTTTTTGTTCAACCAGAAACAGCCTCAAAATCACTATTAGCAAACCCACCAGACCCCATTTAAATACACAGTAATTTTACAGTGTATAGAGTGAGTCAGCATATTTTCACATTTAACTGGAGTTATTTCAACCAAACCAGAGATGGTGATTGTTGAAACAGTGGGAAGACAGCAAAGATTTCTGTTTTTGGGAGCCTTATTTTGTTTCTTTTGACTTTAAATAAAGTATGGTTCAGCATGATAAATTACTGTTAAATGAAGTCTGCTGAGTTTGGCTATAAAAAGGGTCTTTCTCTGTAGGATCCTTTCCATAATGTGGTCAGGCACTTATCATTACAATCTGACCCTGTCAGTGGACAAAAACAAACACTTTCATGGACGTACATTCACGGTGCACAATTGCACATTGATGTTATATTGCAGACTTTTTTGCCCCTGCTGGTTGCAGTGCTCTCACTCAATACAGGATCAACTTCAGAAATTGTTGTTCCCATTAGTCATTCAGATGCAAAAACATGGCAAAATAGGGACCAGGTTGAAAAATACCAAAATTACTGTTTAAGCTTTGGTTAGTGTCAGCTTATTCTATGGTTTGTTCTATATATGTCAGGAGCTATTACCTAAGTCTGAAGTCATCCTGACATTAGTGTGCAGATAAATGTGTGAAAAGTTAAGACCAGAGCACAGATTTTTACCCTGAAGAGATCACAGTAACAACCAGTACAGTATGTATGAGCACTTGCATAAAGTTAAGCTTTCACCAGAAACATTGTTGAAATGATCTCAAGTAGTTCAACATTTTAACTGCGAGTCAAATCATGCAAAAAAAAAAGAAAAAAAAAGAAAAAGAAATGGTGCATAGTAATTTTAGGAGAGCCATAACGATCATCTGTTGTATGAATAATTAGATGCGTACACTGAAGTAGATATCACAGTACAGACAACAGACATTAACCCATCCCTCCACACTTACCAGTTTGAAAACTCCTGACTGAGTACACCTTGTTCATCTTGCATGTTCATCTTGCCACATGCTCACTGGCTTTTATAGCATAAACACCGCAATCCTTTATTCATAACACATCCAGTCAAAATACTGCTAGTGCATTAGTAGAGATGATTTTATTTGAGCGGCCAGAAACAAAACCTTTTCTTGTTCCAGAATTAAGAGTCCAAGTACAGACAGTGTGTTTATCGGAGCAAGTCCGTAACTCTTTGCAACACTTTCTTCCAAGCAGCATGACCATTGTAATTTCTCAAAGCAAGCAGAGTACCTCCCATTCAGTTTTGGACAATCTTCAAAATTGTGGCAATCCAGCAAAGTGCAGAGTCGCCGCAGTGATTGTCACCAGTCTTTTGTGTGAGAAGACATTCCAGTTTGCCCCAGGAGGGTCTTCCACAATCCATCCTCCACCAGGAGGCAGGCTAGAGGCAGCTTATCCTCCTCATGGCCCTGCATGTGGCCTAGCAGACTGCCTGAGGTTGGTTCACAGATGTTAAGCCAGTTAAACCATGGTTTAATGAGAACTGTTGCCTTTAGGCCAGTGGTAAATGTCTGTCAGGCGGGAGAATTCACACCTGACTTTGGAGCCAGTTGCGAGGATCAAGTCTGGCCCTGAGGTTCCTGAGGCTGCGTCGAGCCGGAGAGGGTCTTGAGAAGGGGGCTCCCTCAGATGACTCGGGGCTGTGGCTGCCCTCGCTGTTGCTGGAGCTGTTGCTGGAGGTGGAGCTGGAGCAGGAGAGCGTGGTCTGCGTGCTGCGCTGTGAACGAGGCGAACGAGAGGGGATGGAGAGCGGGGAGAGCAGCGAGGAGGGAGGAGGCTGGCAGGGGCACTGGAGGGTCCCTCCTCCACCGTACCCCCTCCCTCGAAGGGTGCTGAGCTTAGCATCCAGGGACAGAGTGCGTGGCCTCAGGCGGGAGGGGGAGGACGACAAGAGAGAGAAGTTTGACGAAGGCTCAGGCCAGCCGTGGCGGTGAGAGCAGGGGCTGGTGCTGCAGTGGCTGTCACTGTCTGACGTCAGGCTTGCGTCGGAGGACAGCAGACTCAGCTGAGGGCAGCGGTGAGGGCTCGCAGGGCTCCGAGGCAGTCGGTGAGGGGTGCAGGGGCTGTGGCCGGAAAGGCGAGAAGTACAGGGACGGGGGCGGCCAGCGCTTTTGGGGTTGTTCTCCTCAAACATAGACATCCAGGTGGGGGAGGTGCCCAGCTGGCTACGGAGCTCCAGCTCCTGCATCCTCCGAGCCAGGATGTCTGACACAGTGCTGCTGAGGTCATCAGATGACTCAATAACTGCAGGAGAGATGCAGCAAAAAGTCATCATTATACTCCTGTATACTCAGCTCGAGACGATTTTTCAAATTGGATGTTTTTTCCATTTGAGACATGGCCTGATAATAGTCATAATCATGAAAGATGAATTCACTGTGCAGAAGTCTTAGGCCAATCAATCAACGCTGAGCTTTGGACATGAATGCAACCTGGTGTCTGCACAAGAGACTTCAAGACATGTTCAGTGGAAAGGGGGGTTACATTTAATACTTGAAACATTAGCCTGCTGAAGTTGTTTTTTATTCTGAAATACTTGCATTTTTAATACTGTATACATGTTTCCTCAAAGCTATGGTTGTATTTTAGAGACTACTGAGAAATTCATATGTATGATAATTATAACCTTCTAAAATAACAAAGTGTAAGGTGGCCCAAGACTTTTGCACAGTACTGTAAGTATATATTTTTTTAATATTCTTTTCATTCTCACAGCAAGGATTAGGATGGTTTTAATGTAGAATTAATTAATATTTTTTTTATCTCACTGGAGGTATGGATTCTGAATAGACTTAGAGACATATTTGCAGTTCATGAAATGTCCCTTTGAAATGTATTCTTAAGTGTATAGAAAAAAAATATGCAGAAAAATTAGAAGATTTTCTTTAGTCTGGTAATGCATTGTACAGTTGAGCAGAATAATGACAAAAACAAACACAAACGAATCATGTCCTGTATATTTAATCCTACACTTCTTAATGTTTATTTAGTTATGATGACTGAGGATTAAACAAAAAGACCCTCTACTTTATTGCTTTGCAGAATCTACTCTAGCAGCCAGATGAGGCTGATCCTGGATCTGCAGTAAATCCGGGACTGCAACATTTAAAATACCATATTTTGTACGGAGCCCTACTCCTGTTACTTCACCTGTCGTTGTAATAGGACGAGAGCAGAGCACGAATCTCAGCAGACACAGCGTTATCCTGCAGCAGAAGACCCTCAGAGGAGGGTGCGGCAAGAGGCGCTGCCAGGGCGGGGTGTTAGGAAAACCAAGAGGGAGGTTAGCGGGAGAGGAGGGGTGGAGTGGATCGGCGGTGTGCAACAGGTGGATGTGTTTGAATGGTCATGAGAGAAACACATAAAGGTCAATGCGTGTTTATTAAGGAAATGAATGTTAAGGCATGATGAGAGGGGATAAAAAGAATCATTCAAGGATAAAGATAATTTGCCGGTTAAAAATTAATGGTGATAGTTGATGAAAAATGTGTCGTTTATTATGCATAATGTATGAGGACACAAGGAAATAATAAAGTAGGACAAAAGAGACAGAGTCAAGGAGTGATGGATTCAGGACACATGAGGAAAATTGGAAAGGACAAAGAAGAACAGAAGACAGAGAGTGAGTCAGCGTGTCAGAGATAAGACCCATTCTCTTCTATAGTAGCTACAGAGAAGTAAAGCAGAGTGTGAGTTTGAGATATCTGAGAGGAAAATTTAATTGTGGCAGCATCTCTCATGCACATAGACCCGAGGCAGTAAAGCTATACAGTCACATGCAATGCAGGAACAGTGCTTTCTTTCCCTGCCTCCCTTTTTTCTTTTACTCTCAGTTTTTTTTAGCTAAAAGTGTCTTTCATTTGCATAAACATAGCGAAATAATCAGGTAGAGGTCTTACCCATTTCGTGATAGAGTGAGCCCTGTTTTGGTGTGACAGGCGCTGGTTTCCTTGGTGATGGCAGCTCAATTTTCATTAAGTCATCGCAACACTGTTTCCACTGGCCTGTACATTACAGACAAACTATTACTTTCAACACACCAAGCAGCAGATCCAGAAAATACAGCAGCATACGTCCTTGAATTTGAATCCTTTAAAGGGATACTCCACCCACAAAATGATCATTAATGTATCCGTTTCTTGCCCTGTCTTAAGTTATATTTGTGAGGAAAACTTGATTTTTCTTGCATGCTTTTGAAGTGAATGAAGAATCCAATAAGTAAATGGGGACTGCCTGGGCTAGAATGTGCATTTAAATTTTGTTCAGTGGAGTGTATGAGCAGAGTTCAAATGCACACGCTTGGCCAGTCGTACGACTTGCATGCGGTAGTGGTAGTGTTAGTTTTATTTAGTTAGGTTCTAGTGAAAATGCATGTTTTCAGGAAGTACTTAGCATGTAACTGTATAAATGAGACTTGGATTATTCTGTATAAACTGTGTGAGAGATTGTAAAGAGATGTTTGATAAAGTTTTGCTGTTGATAAATGCGCCCCCCCTTTGAATTCAATTCAAGATTTTCCTCAGTTTTTGGGTTCTTCGTTCACTGTGGAGGCATGTGAGAAAATCAAAGTTCTATTCATGAATTCTACATAACATGGGCCGAGTCGTTGAAATACAAATTGTGATTTTGTGGTTGAAGCATTCCTTTGAATAGCTATGATAATGTATGTGAATGAAGGTACTTACTCATGTCATAGAAATGTTGCCAAAAGGCCTCCATCCACCTGTGTGTGTCCTCCCGGCTGTCTGTTGTCAGTGTGTGTGTGACCTCCTCACCTCCGTACTGGTTGCTGATACAGATATTCTGAACTTTACTTTGCAGGTCTTTCTCTGATGCACGTATTCTGGTCTCCTGAAAGCGAGAGTGACAAAGAATACAATCATCTGCCACAAAATAACTACAATCAGGGATAAATGCCAGCACTCCTGAATGAACAAAATTATGTGCTGCAACAAGTGATCATTACGGCAATTGTAATTTTACGTCCCCACTGAAAATAAGCCCTCACTAATAAAGCCACTAATTAGTCCTCTTCCAAACCATTTCCCTTCAGCAATTATCCAACAAAAGGTGCAGACTCCCAATTCCCACATCCTCGTACTACTCCAAATGTGTCCAGGTCTGCTCATGGCCACTAGATGGCAGTGTTGTTCCATCCAGCCATTTGTCACAGTGCGTCCTTTCCTCTTAAGGAGAGCCAACTGACTTACAAAAGGATCATACACACCTGATCTGATCTGACTGACTTGGCTCTATATATCAGCTGTGGGTTCAGGGTCAGAGGCTACAAAGACTGAATGAGTCACGATGGAAGGAATGAGAGGCCCCACAGGCATCAACCCTCAGACACAGACACAGGAAATAAGATGATCAAGAACCTGACTGGCTGACTGACTGTTCTTCACTTTGGTGCCTGGAAAAACTCAAGGATGAGAGATATATGATTCCTAGTTGGACGGGGCTAACTGCTGTGTCTTATTGTGTTTGCAAAGACTCAAGAACATATCAGAAAGATTTCATTTTGAAACCTTTAATGCCCTCTATCCCCATGTGCCTGCTCTTTTCTAGCCTTGCTGAAAATTTACACAGTTACACCTGAAAGCTGAGCAAGAGAACCACAATTTTCCACTTTTGGCTTTTGAGCAGCTCTACATGGGCAACTGAGGGCTAAGTACCTTTCTCAAGGGCACCTTAAAGTAAGAGACGAGCTCATTTCTTATTTACTTTTTTGGCTCAGAGAATACCAATTGGCTTTAGATTCAAACAGAAATCCACAAACCCAATGCCTTTCCAGCTATGCTGCTGATGCCTCAGGCGATACCAAAACAACTGTATAGGTTCTTTAAAGCTGGGTCGACCTCTGGAGTGTTTTACTCCACTCCAGATATATGCTAACCTTGTTGATGGCAATGGTGAAAGCTGGCTCGATGTTCGCCTCTACATCTTCTTGCCGGTGGTAGCAGAAAAGGCTTGTTCCTTTCAAAACCGCGTGCACTTTTGTCCAACTCTGAGGGTCACCTCCCAACTGCTGCGAGGTAGAGAAAAAGATGAGTGAAGAGTGGAACAAACACGAGGAGAAAACCACAAAGAGATGGCAACAGATGAAGGAGAGGAAGGAGGTGGAGGAGGAAAAATAGGACAGATATAAACCAGGACAAAAGCCAAAATCTGTTAAAAACTCTGGAATGAATTGTTCCCCCCATCAGTGCTGCAAACACCTGCCAACATACCTTAACTTTCAAGCATCCACTCATCATCTGTTGGGTCATGCAGTGAGGCTGAGCTGCGAGGCGGCAGCACATACTGCCATAAAGTGGCAGCCAATACGAACACTCTTCTACAGGGAGAGAGAGATTGGCAAAAATAAACACCATGAATAAATAAAAATATTCCCACGTGACATTCAAATTTCACACACAAACATGCATAGTCATGTGCATCCGCATACACACTTCTCCCCCACATCATACCCCCCCACCCCCACCCCTTTAGCACACAAAACAAGGCACAGGGGTGTAAATGACAGGCAGCTGCAGGGAGTGCCATGAAGTGCAGCAATGAAACTTTACAGCAGGCTGAAGGGCCAATGAATAAAACACTAGGGGCCTGTCTGTCTGAGGGTCTGGGCCCTTGTTAGCCCACATCATTACAGCTTTACACAGCAGTCACCTCGCAAGCATGGCCTTTATTACTGTGACCTTGACAATGGCTGTCTGTCAGAGAACATGGTAGGACGGAGAGGAAGGGGAAGACGGGGGGGGGGACGCATAGTGCTCTTGGTTTAAGGGAAATTATTAGAATGCAAGGAGGAGAAGTGAGACAGTGATGAGTGAGAGGAGCACAAAAAACAGACAGATGGCTGATTTGGCAGGGAAAAGAGAACGATGGTGAGGCGACAGATTGATGGAGGCTGCCACTCACCGTTGCCTGAGATGGTGAGGTCGTGTGTGCGAAAGCTGTCCTGGACGTGTGACAGTGACAGGGTGGTATGAGCTAAGAGGTGGTACTTGGGGCCCCTGTCAGCACACAAGAGAGGGGATAGAAATTTATTCCCTTCAGCATGCATGTTCATAAATATGCCTACTTGCACTCTCTGAAATATTTCTCTCTCTATTCAATATGTACACTCCCAGATAATTTAAACTTACGGTACAGAGGGAACTGGCAGCAGAAGAGGAGCTGCCCCTCCATTGCTAACAGGACTACATGGCCCAGGCTCCATGGCTGCCCGGAGCTTTTTCCCAGCTGATCGCCCTAGTGAGGAGCTCAGTTTACTGGCTAGTTTCCTGGGCGTGCTCCCTGCTGAGTAGTCATCCTCCGAGCAGCAGCTATACAGCTCAACGCGCAGCTCAAAACCAGGGCTGGCTTCATTACTGCAAAAAGACACATGCATAAATACTTCCACATCAGTGTCACACACAGCCTGTTTTTAAGTGTTTTTTGTGAGTATTATGTAACTGACAGATGACTCACAATACGATGGTGTTGTCGAAGCAAATATCAGTGAGTGTTCGGTCCACTATCACCATGTCTGTGTCAAAGATCTCTCCTCCCAGCTGCAGCAGGCAGAACACTGCACACCGATGGAGCTCTGCAAAGGATTATGTGGAAAGGCAGAGCGGAAGAAAAAAACAATTCTGTGAATGACTGCATTTATGTGACCTCCAGACAGCTTTCATTCAATTGCATCACCCGAAAAACTCATGTTCAGCTTCAAAACAGTATCACCTGCAACCTCCAAGATGTAGGTAGCTGTTTTAACAATGTGTTGAGGCCAGAGGCTAGAGAGGGGATATGACCTGAGCGGTTAAAGGCTGAAAGAGGGATCAGCTCCTCCACCTGGCTGGCCAGCACCTCTTCTGTTGTCAGTTTCAGTTCGGTAATCTCCACAGCCAGCTGTGCTCAGAGTTTCTATGAAGCATTGTTTGTTTGTCTTGTGCACAATGGTCTTTAGTGTTGCTGTAACCAATGAGAGTTTGGAAATGAAAAGTCTAGCTTTCTGAGACCCGGCAATTCATATTTGTCCTCTGTGGTGGACATGACACTGAGGCCTTTTTTGAAACACCATGCATTTATTCTATCTGAGTCCTGACGCACTGTGCAAAGCACATCTTGGGCTTTCTAGTGATGAAAGACACATGACGGTGTGACCAGCAGGACATAATTATGGCCTATAGCAGTAAGGAAGATGAGCGGTCAAATATATAAAGTAATATTCTTTCTGGTCGTCATAAGGATGTTGTATTTTATTTATTTATGAGAGTCCTAACTGTATTATATTAAGATTTGAGAAGTTTGAGTTAATTGTAAGTAAATCAAAATACACATTATAACTCTTGTCTTCTGTGGGGGACAGTGGGAATTGTTTCTTCCCATTTTCAACCACAGTATTTTCCATATATTTAGGAAACAGAGCACCCAGTGAGACAGAAAAGATTTTGTTAAAAATAACTGAGGAAGAGTCCAACATAAATGACTGGTCTTGTAATCACCAGACACACTGCACACATTATGTATAAATAGTTAGAAGCACGCACAGTACCTTTAATGATACATTTCTTAAAAGTGAATTTAATAATGTAATGTTATTGTACTGTACTGTGAAAAACATTGATAGAACAACAAACTCAAACTCAAAACATTATGATGGGAACAAGAACAACATTTTGGAACAGAGACCTGCTCCAGGTTATCTAGATAGTTATCTAGATAGATACAAGTTATCAGATAACCTGATGAAGGTCTCTGTACCAAAACGTTTTATTATTTTATTATTGGACAGATATCAGACAGTGTACTGGAGTTATTTGTTCCATGGTAGTCAGCTCATGGTCTTCTATGCACCTGTTAACCTTCAGGTGTGCAAAAGATTTGCTTTTTGTGATAAACACTGACCCGATGTCTAGTTCAAGGAACATGTTATGAAATGTAAAACATTTTTAAGAAAAAATCTTTTTGACATGTTTCTATTACAATTACCTACATGATGTCCATATATATATATATATATATATATATATATTTTTTTTTTTTTTTTGACAGGTAGAAAATACACCTGCATTATAACGAAGCTTTAATACCCTTTTTGAGCACGCTTCACTATGATTACAGGGAATGATTATGGTGAAGTGTGTCCTCTGATGGTCTACTACCTTTCTTTAATTGTGTGTTTTCTTCTTCTTTCCCTGATCAATCAAATTCATAGATTGTACCACTTCTCATTAAATTTCAAGGTTGCAACTGAAAAGACTTAGAGAGGAGGTCTGCTCCTACTTATGTGCTTCCCTGTATACGGCCCATTGACACTATTCATACTTATTATTCCAAGTATGAGCTCAACACGCTACTTAAAATGTGATTGGACATGTGACTGAGGAACATGCTTTACTCCTCCTCACCTCCTGGGCTCGGTTTATGTCTGGGTGTGCTTAATGACCTTGACTAACAGCCTCATTAAGCTTTGTTAAGAGTCTACTACCTGTCTCTTGAGTTCATTTATATGCACAGGTCATGCAGATTAATTCCATTCAAGTTACCAAGGGAGAGAGTGAGCTCTGAGACTGTTATAATGACTGCACGGGGGTTAACCCACACTGACTCTATCAAGAGGAGGCGGGATAGCAAATAGTCAACATAAAGATTGCCATTGTTATATTTTCCAGTGCACCGTTAAATTCTGAAATGCCATAAAAACATTTACATATGACCTGGTTCACAGTAATATTTCACAGGAAAAAAATGGGAGAGTATAGAGTTCCTTAAATGGACAACAGACTTTGTGTGTTTTTCAATGCCCTACTAATAATGACCCAGTTCAGCACCTGTGTGCTGTGGCTTCTCAGAGCCAGGAGGCAAAGCCAGCAGGACTGAACAGTGGGTCAGGTTGTGCTGCCAGGAGTTTCTCACATCTAGAAAATCACTTCTTGGAAAATACAGAGCTATCTGGTAAAGCTGCAACAGATTGTAATAATCAGATCCAGGAACTGTGCTGTGTACCCTGCACAGAGTATGTCTTACTGCATGTTCTGTCTGCACAGTTAAGTGGCTCGGCAGATCTAAAACTAAGTGTGCTTTCATACCTAACATAACCTGTTTGGGTCTGTTAAAACAAACGCAGGTCTGTTTGCGCAGGTCATTTGGGCTGGTGTGAAAGCTGTCAGTCAAACTCTGATGCGGCCAAAACAACCAAACAATATGATGTCCAAATCGATTCAAGTACAGTTTGTTTGATGTGTAAAAGCACACAAACCAACAACAGGATTTTATTTTAGCGGATATGGGATTTTAGCATGATTTCAAAAGCTTAACGACTAATAAATCCTTCTGCTGATGCTGAAATCTGTTCAGAAAGCAGTCTTATGATTGATCTGTATGAAGCCATGTATATCATGCATATTATTTGGTAACCATGGTTACATGTATGCACATCAATGAAGGTATTTCCCTGATGAATAGGTCAGAACTGCTGTGCTTGTATCTGACTCCATGTAAAAAGTGCGTGACAGCATTCCCACAGTAATAAACCCCGAACTATTACTGTACAAGACGCCGTCCTTTTCGTCGCGAAGATCTGCAGCCAGTTATTTTTAACATACAGTTGATATGCAGTCTAATTATAATGCGTGCAATTAGTTATTTCTCCCTGAGCTCTCTGTGGTTACAAATAACATCAACAAACACATCAGGAGCATTTAAGTGCTGTAGAAACTTCTGTCAGTCAACAGAAATTGATTTTAACAGTTTAGGACCTGATGATGCCCTAATGACAAAAAAATGCGCAATCAACAAGTTACCTGTCAATCTGTATAACCTCATGTTGCTCCTCTCAGTTCATTTTTTAAAATGTCAGTGTTAACAGAAACCACAATAAAAATGAACAACAATGTATCATTGGTCCGGAGCAAATGAACCACACTTTAGCTGTGAAAGGACCCTAAAAGTCCACATCAGTGTTTCCCCCTGTTGCCAACTAAAAAAAGGTGTTTTTTGTTATATAGTCACAAGGACTCTCACACTCACCCCTGTGATTACACAAAGCTTTCACACACATTCAGCATCTTTGAATTAGTCATTTTATAACCGTGTGAAGCCACATAGCACTTCCCTCAGGAGAAAATCATTAATAAATACTACAGGCATAAATCATTAATACTCCATCAATGAACTTCTTCACTCGCATACAAAAGTGGCTCCTCACCTCCTTTGTTCTTGAAGTACTCTGTGTCTTTCCACATGAGAGGGATCCGAAGATCTGTAACGACAACAGGCAGGGGATTAGACCGCAAAAATGTTAATCACCTTTCTCTGACTAAATGATATGTGTGTATCTGGACGTGTGCTGCTTTCAGTCACTGGCTAAAGCATCTACTGCTAATTCCTGACTCTGTGTGCGTATGTAGTAAGCTCTCCAGCTGGGAAGCTGCAGCCGTGCTTCCATGAAACTTCAGCCACAAACACACACACACACACACACACACACACACACACACACACACATCTCATTAATATATACATATATATTTTTTTACTTTCTCATCATGTTCTAAACAACTTGAAAAAACACCCTGCTGTCCTGCTCTCTGGTGTGAATTATCTCTCTGCGGTGCGCTTGTGATGCATACAGGGAACCTCCATAATTATTCATCTGACTGCCCGCTGTTATTGTGCTGTGAGCAGCCATCTGCAAGTCCACTTTACAAGGGGGGCTCTGCATTAAATCATAACACTGCAGGGATCACAAAGATTCAGTTCTGGTTCATGTCCAAATCCCCAACAATAAATAAATAATGCAAGATTTAACTTGCCTGAGATGGCCACTTTTCCTTTGCACGGGAGTCTGTCATCCATCGGTCCTGCATCTGACGACCTCCGCGTGACCTTCTGCATGACCTGAGCCTCCTTCATTCTCTGCAGCTCTGACATGTAGGCCATGATGCGAGTGCTGCAGGTCTGCAGGCTCTTCGCTGCCTCCAACGCCTGGTCTTTCTGAGAGCAGGCGGCCAGCAGCTTGCAGGCTCCGTCGCGCATCCGGATCTCATGGTCAATTTTTTTCTGAATGTCGCTGTCCTGGAGAATGTAAGGGAGAGTGTAAGGGACATGAGATTCAAAGGTCCAATATTATGATAATTTCCAGGTTCATTCTTATATTTGGGGTTTCTACTAGAACATGCTGATGTGCTTTAAATAAAAAAAAAAACATTATTTTATCAGACTGTCTGCCTAAATACATCTGTTTTTGCCTTCTTTCTCAAATGCTCGGTTTTAGCGCCTGTCTCTTTAAGCCCACCTCCCGAAAATGCCCAGTCTGCCTCTTTTGGTCAGCGTTAATGTTTGTTCCACATCTGTCATCTAGGCGTATTTGCACTGTCATTTCAGCCAGGGAATAACTGTAATGGCTCTGTAGCAAAAATTTCTTCCTTAATATAGTATACTGTAGTTGTGACATCACAACTTCACAGAAGTCCTGACAGAGCATTTAAAGTCACAGTTTGTGAATACTGACTCTGTGGATTGAACGTTTTAATATTTTCACAGTATTTACATAGCATCTACACCGGCTTTATAATAGAAAAATACATGAAAATATGGCTTTTACAATATGGAACCTTTAAGTGACATAAAATGACACATTTGAAAAGAATCTTGTCTTTGGCAAATGGAGTATGGCATTATTAGAGAAGTGCAGTGGTGAAACTGAAGGGGGTAGAGAACGACTTCTCTGACAGGTAGTGATACAAAGGAGGGCATTTTGACAAGAATAGGAAACAGGAGGCCAAGACATCAAGAGTGTAACTCTGCAGCAGATAACTTGTCTCTTGTGGATACATTAGTAAGGTGTGTCTCTGAAAGCACTCAGGAGTCTGTGTTCAGTGGTGTGTGTGTGAGAGAGAGGTGGCATGGACAACATTCAAACACATAGCCTTTAGCCCTCCTACCAATGAACCCACCACCTGCTGAGCAGACACGGAGTTGCTGAATCATTTAGTGCAAACTTATTCACCATACACACACACACACACACACACACACACACACACACAAACACACAGCGAGGCACATCTCGAGCGAGAGAATAAAGAATGAAGCTGTCAAACACTGAAACCCAAATGAGAGACCCCAGACACACAAATGTACGCCTCTAACCACTGTCCCTTTCCTGCTGCTTCCTCAAAGGAAAAAAAAGCACATTATTAAACTAAATTTGACCTGGCTTATCTGGGGCAAAAAGTACACATGTGCAGGAGTACACACTGTGGACACATGAACACACACTCACAAACCCAAACACATGCAGACAGTTAAGGGTTCTTCAATCCCCCAGTGTCTGCCTCTGCCTCTGGTGATGCTGTCCAGAGTTGAAACAAATCCCTAAACCCCTCTTCAGTCTGTCAGTGGTACAAAAAACACTGCATGCATGAACTTAACACGTCGACAGTGAGGGGAAGAGCTAACATGTGAGGTGAGAGGGATGACAGAGCACAAAGAATCAAACAAAGACCAAGCAAAAGGGAAGCTGGGTTGACCTTGAGAGTCGGTGCCAGCGCTCTTTTTCAAACACTTCTGAAACGCATATTTACACATCAATTGCTTCAGGCCAGGGAATATTGATCAGTAAGGACGCCTTTAAAAAAGGGTTTAAAATGAATTGGTGAAACATGAAGGCTACTACTGAATAAATGCTGTGCAACATCTGCCTGACTGCCGGTGCATGTGTGTGTGCTCGTCCTCTTCAGTGATACATTAAAAAGCTCCCACTCTTCCCACAAATAATCTCTAATGCTCCCTTTGCCCTTCTTTTCCCCACCCCTCTCTCTCTTCCTGATAAATGCACCTTCTCCTCCTCTACTCTGATGTTTCTCATTTATCGTCTCCCGCTCTCCCCTCTCTGCCTGATTCTTATGAATTTTTTATTCTTTTGATTTAAGCTTTTATACTTTCACTGCTCATTTTCTTCCGCCCTCTCTCACACTCCATCCGTTCCACTTCACCGTCCTCAATTGGCTTCTCTTTCTTCTCCTCCACTCCCTCTTTCTCCTCTCTACCTGTCCGCGTGTTAGCAGGAGTCCCACACTTTGTTCAACAGAAGCGCAGTGGGAGAGGAACGAATGCTGGAATTTGGACGCAAATTCTCACTTGGATGCTGCACTTCAAAATGAGGTTTTGTGTGGTAGCTGATTAACCGCAGTATTGGAAAAACTAACTTGCTTCTTGGGATAAAGCCACACTTGCGCTGCGTGGTGGTGAAAGCTACACTAACAGCTGCAAAACACACAGATCCAACTATTCTGTCACAAAACCAAACCAAACCATTAAAAACTGTAAGCAATAGTCTGGTATGCGTTACAGTATCACTTGCTGCAATAACATGGCATGACATTAAAAGGGACGGAGGTGATTACTAGCAGATTTGTCCTCAAAAACGCTGCCAGAGTGAAGAATTATCAGTCAGAATGAGAGCGTGATTGAGCCTACTTATACTGATGAAGATAATGATCAGTTTAGAGTTGTGTAAAATCTACACTGTGGGTGCTGAATACAATGTAGCTACACAAATAAGCCCGTCATTAAATAAACACTTTCACTGACTGAAAAGCAATTACAGTACTCTCGACTGTGAGAAGAAAAGAGACCAAATTACAGAAATGGTAGAAACGTAGATGGTAGTTAACTGCTGGTTGTCTGCGGGCTTCAAGTGGAGTATTCAATTTTACAGGTCAAGGGTTTGTTTATGAGAGTTTATTGGTTGATTGAGGTGGTTTTCTTTCATCCAACTGTCTGTTTTTGGAGAGAATAAAAAATTATAACTGAGAATGGAAGAAAATGAGAGGAGGGAAATGCACATTCAAGCCAGCATTTACTTCAGTGATACTTTCCAAGCATGAGTGAATTATGAGACAACAGGCTCCTGAACAATGACATGCAAAAGGCCCCACCGCCTCTCCTACAAAGAAACAAGGCACTTTTTTTTGGGTGGGTGGGTGGGGTGGGGTTTCACTTCTCTTGTAGTTGTTGTGCATCTTTTTGTTTTGTGTCTCTTTGTGACAGCTGTGTCTTTTCTTTAACATTATTGTGTCTCTGGGGTAATCTCTGGTGTGTCTCTTTGAAGTCATTTAGTGTCTTTTGGGGGTCATTTTGCATCTCTCTGTGGTTGTTTGTTTCATTTTGTAGTTATTTTGTGTCTCTTAGCAGTTCCTTTGCATCTCTCTGGTCAGTTTGAGTCTCTTGCTGGCTGGTGTTAATCTGAGGGACATTTTGCAAGTGAAGACCAGGGTGGCCCCTTGACTTTGGGCTCCTGGACCTGTGCCAGTAATCAGTAATCCATCTGTGTTGAAGAGAGAGCCTTAAAGGTATACTATGCAAGATTTGTTGGTCACTATTTGGAAACAGTATCGTCAGCAAAAGTGAAAGTGAAAGCCAGCCGAAATAAATGTTACAGCTTCCTCTTGGATGCATGTCGCCTACAGTCTGGTGCCTGGTCAATACTTTTTTTAATGAGGTCCTGCCCTCACCTGCAGGCTGTGCCCAAGAACGTCCCAAATATGTGAAGAAAATAAGAACATGCAGGCAGACAGTAGGGTCTCTGCAGAAAAAGACACCGCCAAACACTACTAATGTGTCGTGAGTGAAGATTGAGAGAAATACATTTTGCATCACTTTACTCTACACATTGTTTCTTAGGAAAAACCTGCATAGCATATCTTTAAAAGAGCAAGAGAGCAACATCTGCATATTTCCTAATATTGCAATAATGAGCACAAGGCTTGAAACACAAACAACAAACATGAAAAATATGAATCTGTTTGAAGAATCTAATCTTTTATGCAAATGTCCTAATTGCAGAAAGACAGACAACATTAAGAACTGAAACCATTTCATGACAAATTGTTTAGTTGATGGTAGCTTTGATAATCATTTAATTGTGAAGCATTTAACCAAGTCATATATTATCTTACATTTTAAGAAAACTGCCTCTCACATGTCAGGATCTGCTGTTTTTTTTCCACTCTCACATCATTCTAAATTGACTTTGGACAAAATATACAATTTAAATTCACCACTTTGTCGCAAGAATTGTGGATATATCATTCAATCAGAGAAAAACTATTAGCTGTAAGCAATAAACAAAAAAAGGAGGATAAAGAGGGAAATAAGAGAGAGCCCAGCTCGGGCTGTGTCCAAATGTCCTTGTCAATGGAGGCACCACAAACCAAGCTCCATGCACCGCTGAGCCGGAGGCTGGCCAGCCAACTTTGAAGGAATGCACACACACACATACACACACATACACACACATACACAGAGTAAAGAAGCTGTCACCACAGTCCAGTTTCATGCGGCAGGTCTTAGAGTGACCCGCCAGGAGGAGGTCCTGTATTTATAGCAGCTAAATTAACAGGCCTCTCCTTGTGGGGGATCTCAGAATAGAAAACGAGCAGCCTAGATCTAACTCTAATCCACACGTCTGGCTGTATGTCGGGCTGACAGAGTACAAGAAGTGGCATAAACACTCACAGAGCGGCCAAGTAAAACTAAACAAGAGGATTACACACATGCAAAAACAAACTGAGTGGATGATCTAATTTTATTTTTGTTCTTGTAAAGCTCACAGACAGACAGACACATAAATAAAACTAAACACAAACATTGTCAGAGTGATTCGCTCACAGTGTCTTTAGAGTGGCAGGTGTTAGACCAGTGGGCATTGCCAGAGAGGCTGCCTGCCTCTGATGGTGAAAGTGTGGACAGCAGCCAGATAGAGGGTGAGGGAAGGGTGGAGGGGCGACGGGGGATGCGGTGCATGTTGGGTATCAAGCAGCGACACAGAGGGGAGGTGTTGCTGTCAAAGAAAAAAAGTGGAGGAGGGGGACTTTAGGGAAACAGTAGAGAGGAGGGAGAGAGAAAGGAAAGGAGGAGATATGGGTTGACAGGGCGAAAAGGTCTGGGTGGAGTGTGAGAGGCATTTGGGAGAAAAAGAGATAAGAACAGGCACTGCGAGTCGGAGGATAGAAAAAAAAAAACGGTGAATGTCAGGAGACGAGCAAGAGGGGAAGAGGAGGGCGGGATGTGAGCACGGCAAGTGAGAGGGAGGTAGATTAAGGTGCTGGACTTGCAAGAGAAGACAACAATAATGGTGAGAAAGTGTTGGGGAAAAAATGGAGGTGGCAATCAAAAAAGGAAGAGACTCGGCAACAGAAAGAGAGGCAGTGAGTTCAATATGAGCAAATCTGCTGCAGAGGTAACGAAGCATAAAGCTCTGTAAATGAACAGGCGTGGAAATAATTGGGAGAAATGGTGTCTTTTTTCTGAGAGGGAAAAAAAAAGACTCCAAATCTTGACAGTTGCACTCATGGCTACGGACAGAAAACTTCTTAATTACTACCTGGCAATTAACTTTAAAAGAGAGTTGGCAGAGCTGCATATTGTTGCACGACAGAGACTTCATACCCAAAAAGTTCTCACGAGGCTTTCGAGATAAATCATAGAGATGGTTGGCTATTAATTACAGAGATAATGGTTCAATCCCTGTCCACACATTTAGATGTCACTGAGCAAGATGACCAATGTGTGTGAATCAAAAAACGTCTTTTGTAAATTATTGTAAGGAATAATGTAAAGGAGCAGCAACAATAAATAGTAGCGCTTGCTTTAAACAACAATATATTTTGAAAGCATCACCATATGACGCCCACAGTTCATGCATAATGCCGACGTAACCTTTCAGCAGGTAATTTGATGCCTCAGTAGATACCAGATGGTCACTTCCTCTGTCACCTCTCTGTCCCCGTATGGCCGTGTGTGTTGATCCTCACTCGTGTGTCCGTGGGTGTGATCTCAGCGACACTAACACACACAGCTACACAAACACTCGGCGGGTTTGGGGATTTGACGCCGCCGCAGATGGTGTGTAATGGTTTGTTTACGATGTGTTGTTCCGCGCGAGTAGGCTTTCCTGCTCAGATCACTGACCCTTGACCTCTGACCCTGATCCTGGAGCAGAGCAGACGGCTGCTGTTACAGCACAGGGTTAGTCCATGGGGACTAATTAGCAAATCAGCATTATTTGCTTTGCTAATTTGCTTTGTGCAGTCGAAACATATTAATTGAAAGAGTTTGGGAATGACAGTTACAGACTGGGAGGAAAAGGTGTTATTACTAAATTGTTTTTACATTTACAGACTACTCATATTTATATATGTAACCTACAACTAAAGCATGCATCTTAATTTAGAGCTGAAAATAGAAAGCATATTTTCACAAGCATGTTCTTTTAGAGATGGAGGTTATGTGGGTTCATGTGTTGGTTCAGTTCATCACAAGGACCTGACCAACAACTACTGGATGTATTGCCATGAAATGCAGTACAGTTATTTATGTCACAGCTAAGGATGTATTATAATAACTCTGCTCTAGTCAAATGTCTCTTTGTCCAATTCGTTTAGGACTAAATACCTATTGCAAATTAGCAAATGTTGGAATGCTACCACGCTAAAATAAGATAGTGAAGATGCTGAATATTAAACCCTCTGAAAAATGCAGGGCGGTCTCCCCCTTTTTATCTGATCCTACTTAACAGCGCTCTGTTGAACACATTAAAACAAATGTGGGTGGACAAACTGGATTAAGAATTTAAAAATGTGGTCTGGGATGAATGTTTAAGGAGTGTATGATTGTTCAGTGTCAGACATAGTTTTGTACAGTGTGAAATGTTACAGGGGCTCTATTGTTCCAGAGAAAAGTTACACAGCTTCTAAACTAATGTTTCAAACTGTACTTATAGCCATCCTTGGAGAAAAATAAAGCTCCTTTGCCAATAAGTATGAAAAAATAGTTGCTCTGTTTGGACTGGTGTTGCAAAAAAGTTAATCTCGCAAGTGTGGAAAATGGACTCTGTAACCACTTATGATTTGTGATTGGGAGAAAATGGCAAACATTACATCTGGAAGGACTGAGATTTTATAATGAAGATAGAGTAGGCGTGTTTGATAAGATCTGGGACTCTGTACAGAACTTATTTTAAGGTTAAGATCTGATGTGTCCTATCTAGAACACGTTACCAGATATACTACACGCTCTCATCCTAAGCCGTCACACATCGCCGCTTTTCCAGTGGACTTCTGCATCTACATATTACGCTCCAGGTATCCTCCTGCATCTGCTTTATGACGTTGGTATTTTCTGTGTTTTTCTCTTTTTTTTTATTAGGTATTTACTTACTTTTGTACTTTTTAAAGGAAAAACTGCTATGTATTTGATGTAATGATGACTGTGGTTATTGCTGTTAGGGTGTGCTACATCCGTTTGCATTATTTTTTATTCTATTTTTAATGATATTCCTGCTATATTCTCAAAAAAAACGTATTTTTAAAAAAGTATATTTACATATATATTATACCTGCTAAGCATCAGCATGTTAGCATTGTCAATGTGAGCATGTTAGCCTGCTGACATTAGCATTAGGGGCAGAACAGTGCTGCAGCCACACAGGGCACAGAGCGGATATCATGGCTACAGAGATTTAGTATTGTTATTTTATACCTGTTCAGAGGCTGATGCTGTTGACATCGATGCTGTTGAAGCATCGATGTCGATACTAGCAGAGAAACTGTTCTGCCTCTCCACAGACTCTGTACCCTCCAGTTAAAGGCTGGTTCATCTAAAGCACTACAAACCAGGGACACCGTTTCTTCTATGCTGACAGATAGAGTGAGAGAGGCTGGTACTGTAGAAAATGGAGAATAACAACAGGACTAAGGTAAAAATTCTTTCACACACACAAAAACAGACAAGTAGACAAACACACACGCTCAGAGTCACAAGCACATGCACAATCTTTCAATCGTCGTGGCCACACAGCCATTAAGATTGACACAAATGCACTCCCTCTCTATTTCACATATACCAACATCACCAAGAATTGCGAATTCCTGACCACTCCCATACGTTGGGACTTTACTGACCAAAGTGCTGGCTTTCAATTAGTCAGCCACAACTATGCGCCTCGCCTTCCTCTCCACCCTCTTCCGCTACTCTCCCTCATGCTCCCCCTCCTCCCCTCCCACACCCAGAGCACGGCTGTAGTTAAGCGGTTGAGAGAGCAAGAAAGAGTAAAAGATAAATTAAGAGAGGGAAAAAAATCGATGACAAATTAGCTGAGAGAGGATTGGAGTATAAGAGAAAATGAAAAGTGAGAATGAAGATGCAAAAAGAGTATAGGGAGAGCGGGAGGAATAAGGAAGGCAGAACAGTGGATAGAATGCGGGTGATTGGATGAGTGAGTGAATAGCAGGGATGTTGTGGGAGGAATCTGCTAATGTGACTGTCAGTAACACACAACACATGTCACTGTCATATTCTCGCCCACAGGCACATAACAAAGCACACACATTAAGTGCAGAATGTACACACATGTACAAAACTTACGAGGAGAAAACTGGCAACAATTCCAAACCTAAACCACTCAAAAACAATGATCCAATTTACCGAACAACGTCCCCACAGTGTCTCAGACTCCAGCTGCTGCTGGAAGTCTGGGCACAACAACAAGTGAAGGGAACTGGTTTGGTACTGGTCATGGAAGACAGAGAGGAGGGGGGAAAGAAACAGTAACGGGGTGGAGTGTTTGCATTCGCCTTTTACGACAGCGAGGCTGGCTACAAAGCAGTCTGTTCAGTTCCAGGACACACTTACACACACTCCCAGAGCTCTCTCATATAGCAAAATGCGCCTGTGTACAGCACCCCGGTCTAGGTGCCAACATGCTGATGTCATTATTGAGGTTGATTCCTGTAGAGTTTCAAGAACTCACCCCTATAGCTGGAACACTGTGAACCCCCCCGACAGCTTATGCATTCAATTATTCGCTGACAATAGAGACTGTTTGAGCTCTGCTTACATGGAAAACTATGTGAGTGCTCGTCCACATGTGCTTGTGTGTGCGAGCGTGTGTCCAAATGACTTTGCAGCCAGCTGTTCTCACACAAAGCCACTGTGTTTCAATGCAGCTGGGTCCCAGCAGACATCAGGCAGTGTGAGAGCAGAAAGTGCTAAAGAGAGAAATAATATGCATGTGTCTGTGCCCTAAATCATACTTAATGTACTTGCAGGAGGTGACGGAATATGTATGTGTATGCAAACAAGTGCATGAGTGCACAGTGGCCCTGTGTGTGCACTTTGTACTTGCAAGTGCATTCATTTTTTGGCTGCTGGCCCTACGGAGAGCAACAGACGAGCGAATTTCAAGCTATAAAACAAATTGTTTAGAGCTACGAGAGAGAGCACAGGGAGCTTAGAGTCTGCCAAGCAGTGATCACTTCAGCAATTTATAGGCACACTAAAGCTTGATGGCTCTTACACGGCTGTGCACACTCAGCCTAATACACCGGGTCCGCATTATCATATAGTAGCAGAATGGGAAGTGGGAGAAGCAGCAGGCAGGCAAACTAAACTGCACAATCATTTGAAGGCAATGTATAAGTGATAATAACAGGAAGTGTGTGAGCACCTGTGTGTTAGTATATCTACTGTATGACTGTGTGTGGTCTCTGAGCATATAACGAACAGGCCTGGAGAGTATAGATTTATGAAACGCTGCGTACAGGTTCCAGAGGAGACTCATAAATAACTGTGGGCCGGGGTAAAAAAAGGTATACGTTGAAGCTGCAGGGTAGTTTATTATGAGTAACAGCAGCAAAAAAACATTATTAACAGCAGGAACCCCTCCTGTTCTTCTTCCATCTCACCTCTGAGACAAAGTGGGCTGCATTCACTCAAAATACTGCTGTGTTCTGATATAGTAAACTAGACTGTAAATCCTCTTTGGCGTGCACAGTCGAATATAAAAGATATAGAACAAAACCAGGCCTCAACATCTTTTTCTCCAGAAATCAAGGTAGTGGAGTTCAATTCATGCCTTTTTTTGTCCATCCTTGTGTGTGTGTATTTTGTTTTGTACCTGTAAAGTCCCACTGTTTTGATGTTGAAGAAAAGCTATGCTTGGTTAACATTAAATGATAAAAAATAAAATAAAAGGGGAAAAACATCCACAAAATGACCCAAAAAAGAAAAAAAACACTTCAAAGAGACACAAAATGACCTCAGAGACACAAAATGACCAACAAGACCACCAAACAGAGACACAAAACCACAAAAATATGCACAACTACTACAAGGAGATGCAAAACAACAACAAAACAACAACAAAAGGAAGCAAGACCACCACAAAGTCTGTGTGTCTCGCGCCCTTATGAGAGGTGGTGAATGGGGCCTTTAGCATGTCAGTACCTAGGGGCCTACTGTCTCATACTAAGGATGATAATAATTGTATTTTTGAGCAGTTCTGGCATAGTTTTGTGTGTTTCACAGTTCTAAAGTGAAGAAAACATGATCCGCAGCTTCCGATGAGAACGGACACACAGAAGGGACAACAGTCATTGCAGAGCAGCTTCATTTTCCAATCAAACGGTAATGGAGAAACCCTAACGAGAGTCACTGGCAGACTGGACTGTCTGGGGGCTGCAAGAGGCAATTAATAAATTAAGAAACACACACTCACAGCAATACTGCAACCTCATCAGTGAACTTTACTGGCACAGTCCGTGTTGTGCACTGCAGGCCTGGAACACAGCCACCGACTATTATACAAGTTGATACTGTATTATTAACTGATTAGCCTGCTTTTCCTGTAAGCCACACAGAGAAAGGAGAGGAGGGTTTAGAGAAGGAACCAGTACGAGGCAGGTCTTTCAAAGCCTCTGATCAAAGACTGCTGTGATCTCTCTCAATGAGAGCACTCTCCTACTGCATCCCTAAGTGGGGAGATAAAGTAAAGGGGATTTAATCACATTAAAAGATACACATGAAGCTAAAAGGCAGTGATGTGACATCGTAATCTTCTCTGTGCTGGAATTTTTCACATGTCGTTACAGCCTGTTCCTTCTCGAACACATCAGCGTTTGAAGAGAGGTGTTAGTCTGTGAACGGAAGTTGGCTGTGTCGCTTGTCGCTGACGCTGATATGGCTGTGAGGGGCTGGCCGGAGTACGTGACACAACACTTTCTCATAATAAAAAAACAAAACAACAAAAAAAAAAATCCAAATGTGACTCTTCTCAGATCCTCAGTGTGTGTGCAAGTGTCATGGTGACTGACAGCTCTCAGTATGACATGTTGCCTTACACCTCGGGTAAACATGGAGGAGGCACGGGGATGCAGTAGGACGGGACAGGCTTTGGATTCGATCTCTGTTCGTGTTCACATCTTTGCCTGTGAAGAGCCAACACATGACTGGTTGATTATTTTGCTACCAGTTATCCCCGTGCAACTTCAAAATATACAGCGCTGATAAACAAGCCCTGAGATGCAATAAGCAAACTGGTGTTTGCTCACAGCACCATAATGCTTTAGAAAAAAGCCACATTAATTTGGAATATACTGTTGGCATTAGAGTCAACAATCATCATGCTGAAAACAAAGAAAAAAAAGCAGCATCAACATGAACCTCTGCAGGACAAACGCTGCATTTTGACCAGACGGACTCTTCAGAGTGGCAACATCGGGACAGACAAATGGCAGATGAGGAACAGCACAAAGGGAGGGTCTAGAGGGCAAAAGGTCTCAGTGCTACAGTTTCTCGATAGAGATGGAGCATCCCTGCTGGGCCCGTACCATTAAGCTCCCTCTCTTCCTCAGTGGGGGTGAGGGGCAGCTGGTTTTCTCACTACTGCAATCTCATCCGAACACTTGCTGTGCAACACGCTGTAACACATTTGTAAAGCTCCCTTTGCTTGACTTTTGCAAATATGCACACCCAAACCCCCCACTGCTGATGAACAGTTTCAACAGCCTGACACAATTTCGGTGGCACACACAAAATGCTCGTCTCAGTAATCCGAGGCTTTCCTCCTCGTCTGAATCAGGATGAGGAAATCGGGGCTAATTAGCTCAGCCGGCCTAACTAGCATTTAAGCCTGCCAAATTGTCCTCCCTGTTGTCTTTTACCTCTCTTTGCTGTGCTACAGACACACATTAAGGAGTGCAGATAAGTCCAAAGCATGCGGGGCTAAGACCATATTAATGCATATAAATCTGAAAGTGCATTATTCTTCTCAGTTTTAGCCCTCTTTTCACATCCCAAAAAGCTCTTTAAAACGAGTAGATTTCAAAGCAAGTATTTAGCAGTGAAGCATGGAGGGGCAAAACAGAACTTTTATAAAATCCCAACACTTGATATTGATACTCTGTAGGATTTAGGGAGATATATTGGCAGAAATTAAATATAATATAATATTTTCTTGGGTGTATAAATAATCACCTGAAAATAAGTAAAGTAAACAATAATTGTTTTTGTTTTTTTAACCTTAGAATGAACTGCACAGTGTTCACCATGGTGCACCAACATGCTTCTACAGTAACTCATGGTGAACAAACCAAACACACTAGACCTTTAAGTTTGGGCTTTAATATCATTTTCATAAGTATCTGAAAATGTAATGTTAAACTCATCATACTGCCCACATAGATGTATCCAGCTTGTCATGCCACTATTTTTTGACTGGCAGCATCAGATATGTATACCCTGTAAGTACACAGATGGCCCACACTGATTATTTCGACTGTGTGTCCACTTACCTTCTCTCCAAAACTCAATTATGCTTATTACAAGTTGGGCCTCATCGAGGTAAAAGCAATCAGACAATGTTGTTTACAGCTTCTGTTGTACAAATCAATACTGCAATATTGCAATCCACGCAAATGTCATAATTCCCTCTGTCTGTCTTCCTCTTACATTCATGGTGCTCTCTCTGAGCCCCACTCCAAGCCAAGAGCTCCACAGCTGAAGCTGCTTTTATCACTCTCTATTATTCATCACTTTTGCTACTGTTTCCTTATTTAGGCTATATGGCCACATGTGTATATATAATCACATGTGCTGCCCCCACGTGAGATCCGTTGGAGGGGAGGTGAGGCTTCTGTCCGTCATGAGGGTGTACACAACAGAGACAAGGAGGCAGAGATACCAGATACTCTACGGTGAAGTGGTGCGTATGTGTGTATCTGTGCATGTGTGTCCTTGAATCACTATCGACCAGTGAGAGAATGCGGTTCATTATAATATTCATGAAGCTGCAGGACTTCTGAGCTGGGCAAAGGCATCGCTGTATGTGACGTAGCTGACCCTCGGCCCTCTGCCCTGAGGGCAAAACCACCGAGAGAGGGGACAGATGAGGCGCGGCTGGAGGGTGTGTCTGTGTATGTATGTGCATGTGTGGGTGAGTTGAGGGATAATTTGCTGATGAGAGCCACTGATTTCACAATTTTGAGAGGTTCATGATTTCAAAAGTTATTCATACCCTCACTTGCAAATAAGTTTAAGGGCCCCTGACACATCAAGCCAACAGTCTGCCGTTAATCAGTATCAAACCAGCGTCTGTTCTAGTTTTTGCTGTGTTTCCCACACTGTCAACCCTCTTCATAACTTGTTGGCTTTTTTTAAAGCCAAGTCAGCATGTTGAATCCACGCTGGAGACATACAGAAATATCTCTGAACAGTTCAAGCCAGCAAACAAGAACAGAAACATAAGTGAGGCAAGTAAACAAGCGACTAAAGTCAGGACAGTGAGATCAAAAAAATATTTTTTAAGATGTAAGATCATGTTTTTTAGCCATTGAGCTCTGGCAGAAAAAGTGTCAGAATTGCTGTGTTATTGCTTGCTAGCGAACGGTAAATATCCTATGTTCTTTCAGCATCAGGTTGTGTTGTTATTGTGCTGACTGGCTAACTGGCTAAGTAGCGTCTTGAATCCATCCCGTCGGTTGTCCGGTTTCCCTTTTTGACTGACATATACAGACTACGCCTGCTGCTGTGAAGAGTTATTTCTTCTCTCGCAGGCGCTGAACATACATGCTAGTCGACAATTGGCTGTAGTCTCTGCAGTGCGACCTTTTGCCGAGACACAGGCAATGTGACACGACGCAACAGCCGACTATTGGTGCCGCCAGTTTTTTTAATGTTGGTTTGGTGTGTCTGGACCTTAACGGGTCCTGAAAAAATAGAAACTAACATCCTAGTCCAAAAGCTGAAAAAGACTGGATAAGAAATGTAAGACAGCCCATGTTTTTTTGTGAGGGCCAGCTTTACAGCTTTGTGGTATGCAATTATTAATGGCTGCCATGAATTAAGACCTGAGGAATATTTCTATGACAGGATAATAAAAGAAGCATTTGTTTCACTGCCTTGATTAATGGCAGTCATATTGATGTCATGAGGAACACATGTAAGGTGAGATCCACCCACAGTCCCTGAGTCTGTCACTTTGGTTTCACCCTTTTGCCACTTTACAGCACTTACAGCCTGCTCTGGTTACTAATGGTACACATTAACCCTTGGAGTCTCTGTGTGTATGTATGTGTTGTGCAGACGTCTGTGTGTGGGTACAAGCATGTGTGACAGTTCAGTGAGAGACAGCGAGAAAATGAGCTGGGAATGCGAGGAGGCAAGGGCAACTGAGATTGAGAAGGGAAAAGA